>NC_061511.1:207288427-207315961 GCF_022539505.1 Lolium rigidum | reverse complement strand
TTGGCAATTGTTGTGCTCATGTTTAAGCTCTTGCATCATATACTTTGCACCCATTAATGAAGAAATACATAGAGCTTGCTAAAATTTGGTTTGCATATTTGGTTTCTCTAGAGTCTAGATAACATCTAGTATTGAGTTTTGAACAACAAGGAAGACGATGTAGAATCTTATAATGTTTACAATATGTCTTTTATGTGAGTTTTGCTGTACCGTTCATCCTTGTGTTTGTTTCAAATAACCTTGCTAGCCTAAACCTTGTATCGAGAGGGAATACTTCTCATGCATCCAAAATACTTGAGCCAACCACTATGCCATTTGTGTCCACCATACCTACCTACTACATGGTATTTATCCGCCATTCCAAAGTAAATTGCTTGAGTGCTACCTTTAAAATTCCATCATTCAACTTTGCAATATATAGCTCATGGGACAAATAGCTTAAAAACTATTGTGGTATTGAATATGTACTTATGCACTTTATCTCTTATTAAGTTGCTTGTTGTGCGATAACCATGCTTCTGGGGACGCCATCAACTATTCTTTGTTGAATATCATGTGAGTTGCTATGCATGTCCGTCTTGTCCGAAGTAAGAGAGATCTACCACCTTAATGGTTGGAGCATGCATATTGTTAGAGAAGAACATTGGGCCGCTAACTAAAGCCATGAATCATGGTGGAAGTTTCAGTTTTGGACATATATCCTCAATCTCATATGAGAATAATAATTGTTGCCACATGCTTATGCATTAAAGAGGAGTCCATTATCTGTTGTCCATGTTGTCCCGGTATGGATGTCTAAGTTGAGAATAATCAAAAGCGAGAAATCCAAAATGCGAGCTTTCTCCTTAGACCTTTGTACAGGCGGCATGGAGGTACCCCATTGTGACACTTGGTTAAAACATGTGTATGTGATGATCCGGTAGTCCAAGCTAATTAGGACAAGGTACGGGCACTATTAGTATACTATGCATGAGACTTGCAACTTGTAAGATATAACTTTCATAACTCATATGCTTTATTACTACCGTTGACAAAATTGTTTCATGTTTTCAAAATAAAAGCTCTAGCACAAATATAGCAATCGATGCTTTCCTCTTTGAAGGACCATTCTTTTTACTTTTATGTTGAGTCAGTTCACCTATCTCTCTCCACCTAAAGAAGCAAACACTTGTGTGAACTGTGCATTGATTCCTACATACTTGCATATTGCACTTGTTATATTTCTCTATGTTGACAATTATCCATGAGATATACATGTTACAAGTTGAAAGCAACCGCTGAAACTTAATCTTCCTTTGTGTTGCTTGAATACCTTTACTTTGATTTATTGCTTTATGAGTTAACTCTTATGCAAGACTTATTGATGCTTGTCTTGAAGTACTATTCATGAAAAGTCTTTGCTTTATGATTCACTTGTTTACTCATGTCATTACCATTGTTTTGATCGCTGTATTCATTACATATGTTTACAAATAGTATGATCAAGGTTATGATGGCATGTCACTTCAGAAATTATCTTTGTTATCGTTTTACTCGCTCGGACGAGCAGAACTAAGCTTGGGGATGCTGATACGTCTCCGACGTATCGATAATTTCTTATGATCCATGCCATATTATTGATGATACCTACATGTTTTATGCACACTTTATGTCATATTCGTGCATTTTCCGGAACTAACCTATTAACAAGATGCCGAAGAGCCGCTTGTCGTTTTCTCGCTGTTTTTGGTTTCAGAAATCCTAGTAACGAAATATTCTCGGAATTGGACGAAATCAAGACCCAGGGTCCTATTTTGCCACGAACCTTCCAGAAGACCGAAAGGGATACGAAGTGGGGCGACGAGGCGCCGCCACCATAGGGCCGCGCGGCCGCAGGGGGCCCGCGCCGCCCTATGGTGTGGGCCCCTCGTCAGCCCTCCGACTCTGCCCTTCCGCCTACTTAAAGCCTCCGTCGCGAAACCCCTGATGGAAAAAACCACGATACGGAAAACCTTCCAGAGACACCGCCACCGCCAATCCCATCTCGGGGGATTCTGGAGATCTCCTCCGGCACCCTGCCGGAGAGGGGATTCATCTCCCGGAGGACTCTACACCGCCATGGTCGCCTCCGGAGTGATGAGTGAGTAGTTCACCCCTGGACTATGGGTCCATAGCAGTAGCTAGATGGTTGTCTTCTCCTCATTCTGCTTCATTGTTGGATCTTGTGAGCTGCCTAACATGATCAAGATCATCTATCTGTAATACTATATGTTGTGTTTGTCGGGATCCGATGGATAGAGAATACCATGTTATGTTAATTATCAAGTTATTACCTATGTGTTGTTTATGATCTTGCATGCTCTCCGTTATTAGTAGAGGCTCTGGCCAAGTTTTTGCTCTTAACTCCAAGAGGGAGTATTTATGCTCGATAGTGGGTTCATGCCTCGCATTGACACCTGGGACAAGTGACGTAAAGTTCTAAGGTTGTGTTGTGCTGTTGCCACTAGGGATAAAACATTGGCTCTATGTCCGTGGATGTAGTTGTTGATTACATTACGCACCATACTTAATGCAATTGTCTCGTTGTTTAGCAACTTAATACCGGAGGGGTTCGGACGATAACCTCGAAGGTGGACTTTTTAGGCATAGATGCAGCTTGGATGGCGGTCTATGTACTTTGTCGTAATGCCCAATTAAATCTCACTATACTTATCATGACATGTATGTGCATTGTTATGCCCTCTCTATTTGTCAATTGCCCGACCGTAATTTGTTCACCCAACATGCTTTTATCTTATGGGAGAGACACCTCTAGTGAACCGTGGACCCCGGTCCATTCTTTAATACCGAAATACAAATCTGCTGCAATACTTGTTTTTACCGTTTTCTCTCGCAAACAATCATCTTCCACACAATACGGTTAATCCTTTGTTACAGCAAGCCGGTGAGATTGACAACCTCACCGTTTCGTTGGGGCAAAGTACTTTGGTTGTGTTGTGCAGGTTCCACGTTGGCGCCGGAATCTCCGGTGTTGCGCCGCACTACATCCCGCCGCCATCAATCTTCAACGTGCTTCTTGGCTCCTCCTGGTTCGATAAACCTTGGTTTCTTTCTGAGGGAAAACTTGTTGTTGTGCGCATCATACCTTCCTCTTGGGGTTCCCAACGAACGTGTGAAATACAAGCCATCAGTGCCCAGGTCCTACCATGTTGATGTTGAACGAGAAACCTGGCTGGCACCTCCCAGGGTAAGTGCATTCCACCATGCTAACGGCGGGGAAGGGGTGTGTGTCAACTTTCATGGCGTACTGGCTGAAAATTAAACGCCCTTGTTCTATCGCCATTTGGATCTGCTGACACCACACCCTGCAGTCGTTGGTGGCATGGGTGAACGTGTTATGCCACTTGCAGTATGGCTTTCCGTTCAGCTCCTGCGCCGTGGGGATCTTGTGGCCTTCGGGTACCTTTAGCTGCTTCTCAAGATCTGTTCCCGAAGTTACTCCTGCTGTTCCAGAAGTCCCTGCTATTGCAGTCTGGTTCGTGAGTGCCCAGTTACTGCAGTCTGGCACGTATGTGCACGTGTATCCGTGAGGGATCTCCTTAGGCGCCTCATACAAGAACTGGTAATCACTAGGGTCACCACCGATCTTGTAGACGACGTATGCCGGTGGACTCGGCACTTCTGGTGCTGCCAACGTGAATGGCAGCGGTGGTCGGGACTGGAGTGGCATCTCTCCTTGGTGAGTCCCTAGAGCTGGTCCTGACGGAGAGTACTGATGCCTCATGATTTCCTGGATCACCCGAAGGGCGACACGCTCCAAGGTGTTCACTAGGCTCTCAGAATGGCGGTGCAGCGACTGAGCTACCATGAAATTAATCTCCTGACGCAGAGACCTGGTGCGTTCTTCTGACGGGGCAGACAGGTCCACTCCATCGAGCGCGCCTTCGGGTGAGAACCCCTTCCACCCGATGCCGTGTGAGCGGGTTCTCCGGAAAGAGCCGATGAGGTCGGCTTCGAGGATCGCTTTGACCTCGTCATACTTCTTCTTGAGCTCCTCGGCCGGATCCTCGTACGTGATCGGAGTACCTTCCGCCATCTCGGATGTAGACGGCGATGCGGCTTGATGTCGAAGACTGTCCCACCGGGCGTGCCGTAATGTGTTGCGGTCGAAACCCACCGGCGAGCAGCGACGGGCAACACAAGAGAGCCGGGAGGCTCCCGGGACTCGCGGCTGGCCCTGGTCCCTCGAGCGACGGCCCGCAAAGACTCGGCACGCACGTCCGATGCCGGTGCAAGGGCGTGCCACCTGACCTATACCTGGTCAGGAAGGTGATGGATTTGCTTCGCTTAGTTTCCTGCATAGCATACACGTAAACATTAAATACGAGCCTCGATCGGCTCTCAGGTTATCCTGTGAATCGGCTCAAGGAGCCGATTCACCCATGATTCGTACGAGGTGTACGATCACATGGTGGTCCTGCTTGATCAATATAAAGCTAAAACGACCTACTACGATTTAGGGTTTTTACCACATAATCGGAACATCCTACGCGTGATTGAGCCTGGCGGCCACGCACGGTGATCATAAACCGACCCTAGACAAGGCCTAAAAACCAACATGAAGTTGATCCCCGGAACATCTTGTCTAGGGCTAGCAAACTACACCCTACGTGCCACTGGATCCTTCAACCCGTTTGTAAGGCCTAACTATGCAGATATTAAACTAATCTTTGAGGAACAAGGAGCAATCATAACGGATCGGATCTACTAAATAATGATCAAGCGAGGTGCCGCCCTTACACCTAAGATAGGTGTAAGGGCGGCTAGACGTCTAAGGGTTGCACGGACGAAAGCATATGATACGATGAAACAATGCTAACCCTAACACATCTATGATAACTACGTTGCTCGCCATCAACAAGGCTTCAGCACGAGCAACGCATGAACATCGAATAAACGTATACTGCCTAGATCGCAAGATGCGATCTAGGCAGCATGATGCTTACCCGGAAGAAACCCTCGGAACAAGGGAGTTGGCGATGCGCCTAGATTGGTTTGTGGTGAACGTGATTGTTGTCTTTCTCAATAACCCTAGGTACATATTTATAGTCCGTAGACTTTCTAACATGGGAATAATCCCAACCGTGTACGAGCCAAATTCTATCTAACCGACACGTATCCTACTATATTTATAGATACACGGGCAAACTAGCCCAAACTTTGTATACAAGGCCGATTCATGTATTCCTTCCATGTATATTCTTCAAGCCCATCTTAATCGCGGCCCACCTCTGATCCGGTCAAATTCTGGTGATAACAGTATCGATGGTCACGGTTGCCGCAAATCGTCACGGGAACCGAAAAATGTGCGCTATATCCTATGAAAATTGTCACATAACATGAAATATACAAGTTTTTTGCATCGCCACTCAAACTATTTATCGGTGGTCATGATCACTAGAAAGTGTCTTGTGAACTGAAAACTATGGGTTGTAGGCCACGAAAATGGCAGAAAACATGAAAAGGCAAGTTTTGGGGATACCCCTCAAATCATGTATCAGTGGCCATGGTCGCTGGAAATTGTCCCTAGATGGGCAGAAAACATGGAAAAGGCGAGTTTTGGCGACACCCGTCTAACCATGTATGGTCAATGTTGCATGAAATCGTACGGCGAACTTAAAACTGTGATCTATAGACCACAAAAAGGAGGAAGAAAACATGAACAACACAAGTTTTCGCGAAGCCTCCCAAACCATGTATTTGTGGTCAGAAAAATGTGCACTATAGCCCAGGGAAATTGTCAGAAAACATGAAAAATACGAGTTTTTGCATCGCCACCTCAAACTATGTATATGAAAAAAGGCTAGAAATTGTCCCGAGAACTGAAAATTGTGGGCTATAGCCCACGGAAATGGGAAGAAAAAATTGAAAAATGCGAGTTTTGCCGATGTCCCAGGAACCATGTATCGGTGGTCACGATCACCGGAAATTGGCCCAAATAACAAAAGATGCATGCTATAGCCTATAAAAAAGGGTAGAAGACATGAAAAAGCAAGGTTTTGGCTACGCCCACCTAACCATATATGAGTGGTCATCGTCGCTCGAAATCATCTCGGGAACTGAAAACGGTGATTTATAAAACACGAAAATAGAGGAACAAAAACTTAACAACACGAGTTTTCGTGAAGCCTCTCAAATATGTGGTCACGTTGCTGCAAACCTTCACGGGAACCAAAAAATGTGCTCTATAGCCCAAAAATTGTCAGAAACATGAAAAATACGAGTTTTGCATCGCCACTCACACTACTAGGAAAAGGCTTATAGCCGCACTCCTTACCGCCGGCAAATACGATTTGAAGATGCCGGCGGTAATGCCTTCCGGGGGGCCTAACCCTACCGCCGGCGAGACTGAATGGAAGATGCCGGGGGTACATGCGTTACCGCTGGCAAGTTCGATTTAAAGATGCCGGCGATATAATGGGCCGCGGGGTCTCCATTCGGCCTGGCATTACCGCCGGCAAATCCAGCCCAATAGCGCCGGGGGTAGCGGGCCTTAACGCCAGCGAACCCACTCTAATTCGCCGGGGGTAACGGGTGTCAGGGCGGGTCACAGCGCTCCCAGTCTAATTCGCCGGGGGTATCCCCTCCCCACCCACAACCACACGACCCACCACCCACACGCACGCACACCCACCCCGTCCTCTCTCCATCCCCATCAGATCCGGCGGCGCTCCTCCCTCCCCACCTCGCCCTCCGCGGTGCTGCTCGCTCCCCTACCTCACCCTCAAGCCATCACTTCCCTCACTCCCTCGTCCAAATCGCCGCCGATTCTATCCGGTTCTCCCCACGGTGAGCCCCTCCTCCTCCGATCGGGATCCGCCGCCGCCTCCTCCCCTAACCTGCTGTGTTGTCTGATTCTCACGGCCGGCGGTGTTGTTCTTTGGGTGCAGGGATGGCGACCAAGAAGAGCGTGGGCACCATCAGGGAGGCGGATCTCAAGGGGAAGAAGGCCTCTCAGCCCAGCCCCTTCCAACAATTCGTCGAACTCGCGCTCGGCAGCGGTGCCCAGGTCAGGGCCTCCCCTTCCTTCCCCTCTATCTCCAATCCAATCAACGAGATTCGTGATGATGTGCTCATAATTTTGCTACCGTACGCTGTTGGAGTAGTCTGTCCTTTGTTGTTGGAGTAGTCTGTAATTCGTCCCTCTTCTTTCATATGACTCCGGCGAAATTCGGCCCTCTTCTTTCCTGTAGGAGTACTCTGCCTGCAGAAGACGAACAAATCAAAGACATCCACTGCCTAATTGAGGGAATTCTATCGGTTATTGAGGGCAAGTTTTGTCTCCCCAATGTTTGATCTTGTGCTGTAGGAGTAAAAAGAAAGATAATTGCTTTGCCTATGCTTGTTTTTGTTAACTGATTCTTGCAATTGTGTGTGATTTTAACAGTTTAGATCTGGGCTACTTCCATGTTTTATTTTGTAGTAGTATTAATAGAAGTTTTTCATCATTTATCAGAAGTATATTTAGAGTTACCTCTGAATATCTTCAGTCAGATTCTTCTACGGTGAATGTACCTGAACTTTGTGTATGCTTTAGAAAGCTGCTACTTTGGAATACTTCTGCAACAAATACATCTGTTTGTGGATGTTCTTTTGTTTACGCATGTAACTTTTAATTGATGAACCACTTACTCTTGCATTTTCGTCTGATCTGGAATCTGTATTGGTGCCCATTCATGAAACCATATATTCGTCAGATTCTTCTGTTGTTAATTGTTACTCTCATACTCATGTTGTTAATTGCCTTTGTGCAAATGAACCATGCCTTTAGATTTTTAATTACTGCAAGTCTGAAACCCTAAACATAACCCAAACCCTAACCCTAAACCCTAACCTTAACCCTAAAAATCTGCGCTATAGCCCACGAAAATGGGCAGAAAACATTAAAAGGGCGAGTTTTGGCGATGCCCCTCAAACCATGTATTGGTGGTCATGGTCACTTGAAATTATCCCAGGATGGGAAAAACATGAAAAGGCTAGTTTTGGCGACACACGTCTAACCATGTATGGTCACTGTTGCTTGAAATCATCCGGGGAACTTAAAACTGTGAGCTATAGCCCACGAAATGGAGCCATAAAACATGAACACCACAATTTTTGCAAAGCCTCTGAAACCATTTATCGGTGGTCACGATCGCTAGAAATTATCTAGGGAACTGAAAACTATGGTTATAGCCCACGAAAATGGGCAGAGACATGAAAAAGGTGAGTATTGGCGATGCCCCTCAAACCATGTATCGGTGGTCATGGTCGCAGGAAATTGTCCCTGAAACAAAAAAAAATTGCGCACTATAGCCATGTTGGAGATATGCTCGAGAGGCAATAATAAAGTAGTTATTGTTATATCTTAGTGTTCATGATAAATGTTTACACCACATGGTATAATTGTAATAACCGGAAACATTGATACATGTGTGTTGTTTAAACAACCAGAGTCCCTAGTAAGCCTCTTGTTAAACTAGCTTGTTGATTAATAGATGATCGTGGTTTCCTGATCATGAACATTGGATGTTGTTAATACCAAGGTTATGCCATTGGGTGAATTATATAATGGACACACACCCATAATAAGCGTAGCATAAGATCAAGTAATTAAGTTCATCTTGCTATAAGCTTTCGATACATAGTTACCTAGTCCTTCGACCATGAGATCATGTAAATCACTTACACCGGATGGGTACTTTGACTACATCAAACTCCACTGCGTAAATGGATGGTTATAAAGATGAGATTGAGTATTCGGAAAGTATGAGTTGAGGCATATGGATCAAGAGTGGGATTTGTCCATCCCGATGACGGATAGATATACTCTGGGCCCTCTCGGTGGAATGTCATATAATTAGCTCGCAAGCATGTGACAAGGTCACAAGAGATGACATACCATGGTACGAGTAAAGAGTACTTGTCGGTAACGAGGTTGAACTAGGTATCGAGATACCGATGATCGAACCTCGGACAAGTAAAGTATCGGCTGACAAAGGGAATTGGTATCGTATGTTAATGGTTCAGTCGATCAATAAGTTATCGTTGAATGTGTGGGAGCCATTATGGATCTCCAGGTCCCTCTATTGGTTATTGATCAGAGAGGAGTCTTGATCATGTTCGCATAGTTCACGAACCATAGGGTGACGCGCTTAAGGTTCGATGTCGTATAAGTAGATTCGGAATATGAGTTGGAGATCGAATTTTTTTTGGAGTCTCGGATGGGATCCAGGACATCACGAGGAGGTCCGGAATAGTCCGGAGAATAAGATTCATATATGGGAAGTCATTTTCAGGGATACGCCCAAAGGTTCTAGAAGGTTCCGGACGACCGACATGGACCGGAGGGGTCGCGTAGGCCCACATGGGCCATGCACACCAGCCCCCCAAGGCCCATGTGGCTGGATCAAGTGGATAACATCAAATCCCTTGAAAATAGGGACTTAACTTGGGGGGGAAGTTGCCCCCTTGTTTTGGCCGACCCTAGGGCTTGGAGGAGGGGCCAAGGAAGCCCCCCCATGCCTATATAAGAGGGAGGGGAGGGCTGGGGCGCAGCACATCATTCCCCAAACCCTAGCCGCCCCTCTCTCCATCCTCCTTCTTCCTGCACAGGCTTGGCGAAGCCCTGCAGGAATTTCTCCTCCACCGCCACCACCACGCCGTCGTGCTGCTGGGATTCTGAGGAGCTCTACCACACCTCCGCTACCCACTGGAACGGGGAGAGGATGGAATTCATCGACATTGTACGTGCGACCGAGTACGGAAGTGCTGCCAGATTGCAGCACCGGAACGATCGACTACACCAACAACGAAATCTGATCTCGTAAGGCTTTGGATCTTCGAGGGTTAGTCTCTCATCTCTCTCGTTGCTCCGATCTTCATAGATTAGATCTTGGCTTTTCCTAGATTGGATCTTGGTTTTGTTCTTGTTCACGGTAGAAATTTTTTGTTTTCTATGCAACGAACCCATTAAGCCCACGAAAATAGGTAGAAGCATGAAAAAGCCAAGGTTTGTCAATGCCCATCAAACCATGTATCGGTGGTCATGGTCGGTGGACACTACAAGGAAAAGGCCTATTGCCGGCGCACCTGTTTGGGCTACTGCCGGCGCACCAGAGCCCGCCGGTACGAACGGGCTGGTGATAACTGGCTACTGCCGGCGCACCAGCGTGTGCGCCGGCGGTAGGTCAGCTACTACCGGTGCACATGCCAAGCTTCGCCGGCAACTGCCTAACTCCACTAGCGCACGAGCCGCTGTGCCGGCAGTAGGGCTGCCAGCACTGGCGCGCTCCATGTGCGCCGGCAGTAGGGCATTGAGGTGCGTCGGTAGTACTTTTCGAGAATTCAATGTTTATTTTTTTCCAGCGTATTACAATGTGTATTTGCATATTTATACAGCAGTATATAATTACAAAGGAGTTCATATTTATACAGCATTACATGCAATATGAGAAGCACATAGAGAGCCAAGTCTCATTTCGGTATCAATACACGAATACGAAAGTCTCGTTCCGGAATGTTGATTCATACAACACATGTGCATATGCAACACCGAACGACGAAGTTTCACAAAGTTAGAAGTCTCGGTACATAGTCGTCACAAGTGTCATCATACACCTCACAATGTAGCTCCTAACCTAAACTACAATCACATAGAACATGACCAACATGGTCACGATGACCATCATCACGAAGGCCATGGTCTTCATCCGGTTCCTCCTCATGTCCCTCATCTCTCCCGCTAGATAACGGGCGTATCTTCCTTCCGCGTCCACCCTAGTGGGGTATCCCTTGTAGTTGTTGCCGCTGAAACGGTGCACGTGTCTCCGAAAATCCACCCAGTCGTCGTAGACTCCAGGAACCCTCCCCTTTTACACGACATATGTCGTCGGCATCTCCATGCACAAGACAAGTAAAATGTTAGTACCAATGCAATGAACAAGTGCCAACTCATATAAGAGACAAGTAGTATGAACTAAATAGCATGTGCCTCATACTTTGTTGGTCGAAATAAATATTAACATACAGGGATGGGGTCAGCGAGGCTAGGTAGGATGCACAATAGATTGATATTTGTGGCCATCACACCAAGCCTCACTGGCCCCACCCCGGAGTATACAAGTGACCAAACATTTTAATCATCGGCCAATGCAATTAAGAAGTGCGAACTCAAATAAAAGACAAGTAGTACGAATTAAATAGCATGCCTCATACTTTGTCGGTCGAAAGAAATATTAACATCCAGGGATGGAGTCAGTGAGGCTAGGTAGGATGCACAATAGATTGATACTTGTGGCCATCGCACCAAGGCTCACTGGCTCCACCCCCGAGTGTACGAGTGACCGAACATTCTAATCATCGGCGAACTCCAAATACGAGGCAAGTAGGGGTCGAGTAAATGCAAATAATTATTAAGGTATCTACGCCATAATCTTGAAATATATAGCAAAGTAAATGAAACTATAGACACATGTTCACATGCACATCCATACAACTAAATAAAAGTGACAAGTCGATTCTATGGGAATATATAGCAATTATTACAATACGGAAGTTCAGGGACATATCGTTCAAGCTTTAGCAATAGTGTTCCCGTCGTAGGATCAGAGTTGTACGCCTAGGGGGAATGGACGGCAGCCCTCAAGCGAGTTGAACGGCCTCTCATCACGCGACATCTCCAAGCGGAGTTCTATCTCGTCATTAGGTGGTAGACCGTAGCCGTAGAAGAACTTGCCAGACCTATTGTTGACATCCTGAAGGATTATCGTGCAAATGAACTGCTGGATGCGACCCCAGTTCTTTCTCAGCTCTCTATCAGGGGCATCCGCCATGTTTGCAAACCTGTTTCTGAGAGTATCTGGCAGCAACATGTCATCTGCATACTTTATGTACTCCTGCATCCGAAGGATGGCGTACCACGCGTCCATCCCATTGTCTTCCGTCGACCGCCCGAGGCGGGGAAGTTGGTTGTGTGGGTTAAGACCAAGCCTCCTCGGGATTTCCTCTCTACTTTGAGGGGGTCTGCCTTGTTGGCGAAGCCGGTGAGAGCATCATTGAGAAGGGCCTTGATGTGGGTGTAGTCTTTCTTGTGGTCCCTACCCGAGTCGAGATAGACTGCATGCGAGTGTGCGGGTGCACGACGATGAGGGTGCAGAACTTGTCTCTGCGGAAAACACATGGATTAACCTTTGGAAATGCAAATGGAGATATAGGATAGAATGGTGATGGGGGACTAGCGAGTGATTACTTACTCGGGGAAGTAAGGGATGAGAATGGCGCCCTTTTTAATGTTCGCCAGCATGAAATCCTCGACCTGCTGGGTGGCAATCGCCCGATCCCCAGCTTTGCAGATGATGCTCTCCCGCGTATAGAAGGGGTCCATTATCGCGATGGTCGGCGTCCCCTCCTTAACAATCTGGGAAGACAAGCTAAGAGCAATTAGGCGAACCACACTAAAGTGGAGCATTTGCATGCGATAGATGCTGAAAATGTCATTGAACCGGATGAAGCACAAGTCCGCGGGGTACTTCTCGACGAAGTTCATGCCAGTTGGCACCTTCGCCACGAAGAGAGGGTAACTAGGATCTTTTGATTTGAGAAGTTGCTTATCCACATGCCTGACAGTCTCATGCAAGCTCCTCATATCCGCGGTGAGTTTGTTGACGACATGCTCCGGCAGCATCGGTTCACCCAAGTGATGCAGAGGTCGCCAATTGTTTGGCAACTTGTCAAGGAGTGGGACTTTGTCCTTGGATTTCGCCGCCGCCTTGTCTTTGGCGTCCTTCTTATTTGGCCTCTTCCTCTTCTTGGGTTGTACTACTGGACCATCCATCGCCGTATTGGCCGTAGCACGGAGTGTGTTTGGGCTCAGCATCTTTTTGACGGCGGCGGTGGCGACCTCCTCAGGATTTTCCTCCTCAGCCGAATCGAACAACTTCTTGGAGCACACATATTTCAAGGCCGGCGCATCCTCATGGACAACTTGTGAAGACGTAGGAATATCCCATTGGAAGTTCTCACGTTCGTATTCCTCGGCCTCTGGCGCCGCTGGCTGTTGTGGTGGGGCGCTGACCTCTGGCGCCACTGGCCGTTGTGGTGGGGCGATGACCACCGGCGCCGCTGGCTGTCGTGGAGGGACGCTGACCTGTGGCGCCGCAAGGTGCTTGTCTTTGCTTGCCGTCGACCCCGAGTAGGTGTTGATCTGAATTAGGGTCTTCGGCCATAGCAGTACCCAACCCTTTAGTGAGGCCAGATTCAACGGGCTATCGTCATCGGCACCATGCGGTTGATTAGGAGGAAACAAATCCTCATAGCCCGGTAACGCCCGATCCACTTCAACCCGGTAAACGTCATCCTCCACATCTCGTGTGTGCCACTTCTTATCCAGGGGCCGAAGGATGGACCCCTCGCGATGTCTTTGAGTTCGTCGTTTACTCTCATCAGGAAGGTGCATGGCGTTGAGAGCGCCTGCGAGAACATTTGTATGGCGTTAGAGAGAGGGCAAGGATGATGAAACTAATATATTAACTTGATGTACACATTAGTTAATTACCGTGAGGGCGTTGAGCTCGGCTAATGTCGATGGCCCGGCACATGCGGCGGCGGGCGTGCAAGTGACGGAGGGGCTGGTACCCGGCATGGACGGTCAATCCCTAGCACCTGCGACATTGTCGGCGGCCGGAGGAGTCTCCACTATAACATCAGCATTGCCGGTGGCCGGCGGCACCATCGAGTTGCTGCCGCCGAAGCTAACCACTTGCATTTGCGGGGGGGGGGGGGGCTTGTTTGCCACCCTCATACCACGAGACGCCAGCGTTGAAATCAGCTTGGACCGAAGCGGCGACTTCAGCCGTGATATCGTGTACGAGTGAAGCTTTGAGTTGCGGTACCAGTTGCGGTACCAAACCAGCTTGGACTTGGGCTAGGATCGAGTCCCTCATTTCCTCCGCCTCCCGCTGCTTCCTCTCATTTTGCGCATTTTTATCGGCCGCAGACGACAAGCCGTAGTGACCATGCTTGTAGCCTGTACCGGCGCCAACCACACGGCCTCTATGCGGCCTTCTCGTAGGTGAATGCTCATTAACGATGTTTAGCGCCCGTACGAGAGGCTTGTCCCAGGTTACCCTGCCCGTCGACGCCTGGGACGAGGAGCCTTCGTCACCTTGAGAAAGTTTTTGTATTTCTTCTTCCTGCGGAAGAAACGTGA
This sequence comes from Lolium rigidum, assembly GCF_022539505.1. Taxonomy (NCBI): domain Eukaryota; kingdom Viridiplantae; phylum Streptophyta; class Magnoliopsida; order Poales; family Poaceae; genus Lolium; species Lolium rigidum. The sequence continues at coordinate 207,301,734 of NC_061511.1, read as the reverse complement.
ACCATTTAGAAATGTTGCTACTATTATATGAACGATACTTGATCTAATTAAACCGGTAAATTGCTTACCAGTTTTTTCTCCAACGATAGGACCTTCTGGTCGTTCGTGAACCAAATTATGTCGGTTACGACCTTGGGGTCCGTGACAAGTTCCCCGGTTAGTTTCTTCTTATGGTACCGGGACCTGATGAATTTTCTTTCAAGCGGGTCCTTGTACTTGAGCCAGGGGTTCTCAATGTCGGCATTTACATACGCCTCGTCCTCCTTCGCCCAATAGGGCTCCTTTCCCTCGTACCCACGGCTCCCAAGGTTGTGGTTGCCGATGTTAAGCTCCCACATTTCCTTCCCCTACAACTTGCGATTCTTGGTCGCTTGTAGCTCTTCATTGGCCACAAAAGCATAAAAGTCCACCCGGGAGACATGCGGAAAGGCGGAGTGGACCTCTTCGAAACCTTTTCCGTCAGCAATCAGCTTCTGCACCATGTACTTATAGCTGCTGAGGTGTTTGGTGAACTTCAGGAGGGCTTGTGAGTTCACAATGTTCTTGGTTTCATGAATGGAGGCGTAGTCGTCTAGGAACTTGTATCGTGAGTTGATACGTCTCAAACGTATCTATAATTTCTTATGTTTCATGCTACTTTTATGATGATACTCACATGTTTCATACACATTATATGTCATTACTAGTTGAATACCCGTGCGTTGCTACGGGTCATTAATTTTATTTTGTTATCTAGAGAGCACATCCATAGATTTACCCTAACAAAATGTCTAAAATTTACTTGAATAAATATTACGCAAACATTTGTGGTCTTCAAAATTAAACATTTAAAAAATCAGATTTAAATCTTTTGAAGTGCCACCGAAGAATAAATAAAATCCTGGAAATTTAACAAAATCATGTACTCGGGGTCGTCCGCACATGCTATTGTCTAAAACCCGCTCTGATCCGGGCAACAACGCGTGTCGACGTTGTTTTCGTTCTTAAAGGTGTTGCTTGGTATGTGCGCTTCAGATTGCTTGGAGCTTGGTGGGTCGAAGATGGAGTGTGCAGCGATTACGGTTCATCATCGTTTCGTCGCTTCGTCATTACTGTCATGTGAAATTAAGATTATAGCTGTTGTATGAAATAAATACAAAATTATCTAATAAATCGGATAGAACAAAGAAAAATTAACCAAAATCAAAGAAGCAAGTAATTTATAAATTTAATTAAATAAATGCAAAAGCTTCTATTCTTCCTACAATTACCATGGCAATGGCCACACTACTCGCTATTCGCGGCCTACTATGGCCAGGGTTACCCGCAGTCGTACGGCCTACTACTGGCCGCCGGCGTGACCCGACGGGTCAGTGCGCATTCGGGCGAACTCCCATTGGACTCTGCCAGAGTGCAGTCCCATTAGACTCTCTACGTCACTGCCATCACATCCCACGCCGCGACCTACGCCGACGTCACGCGCGCCAACTCATCCCCCGCAGCCACGTGCGCCAGCTCCTCTGCTGCCTCCGCGCGCGCCACCTCCTCCGCGACAACAGCCAGGTCAGCGTGGCAGCAGGCCCTATCCCTCGCCGCTACCGCCTCGTCCCTCACTGCGATGACCTCCTCCAACTCTCGATTCTCGCGGTCGATCCACGTGTGGTCCCATCCCATCCACGCGGCTGCCGCCACATGTACGCCCACCTCATGGCAAGCACATCGCCGCGAGCTTGCGCCTACACCGCCAGAGCCTAACGACGACCGGCGTTCTCAGGGAGGTTATCGAACGACGTGCCCGTCGCTCACATCCTCGTCGCTGGGGAGGAAGCCCATGTCGTCGTCGTCCTCGTGGTCAACAGCGTGGATGACGACGGTTGGGGCCACCGCCGCCAAGTCGGCTCTTACAACCGCCGCCATCACCACCCTCGCCGTCGCGAGTTCCGCCATGGCCTCCGCGAGCTCCCTCTGCAGGTGGGACATGGTCGCCGTCGCCGACTCCGCGTCCACTGCCGCCTCAACGCTGGCCTACGCAACCTCCGCCCCCGCAGCCTCCGCCGTCACGTCCGCCTCCAGCTACTTCTTTTCTTATTTGTGAAGGACATGGCAATATTAACTCAATCAAAATGATCGCTCGGTACTGCTAATTGACTTTGTTTTTACCCAATTAAGCAATCTTTTCCACGAAGCAGACACTGAAAAGTATGCTTAGGAAAAATTCAGAAGATACAAACAGCAGCAGATCTATCAACTCTTCGTACCTAGGAGCAGGAGGCTTGCATTTTGTAAATATATATGTCCTGAAGCCGGAAACAAAGAACAACAAACGACGGACACTCAGACAGTATGTGGATCACTTGTTGCTGTCAAACCAGACATCGGCAGTGGCGCCTCCAGCCCGGCAGCCCCTGGGGACAGTAGCGGCTGGAGCGGTGGTCGGGGAAGAAGATAGATCCTGGAGGCTGTGCCGGTTGCTCCGCCGTCCATATATAGTGCTCGGGGACAGCGGTCGCGGGGCGGTCTTCGCGGAAGAAAAGGGGCGTTAGAGGCTGTGCTGGTCGTGCGGTGCGGGGAAGATATGTGAGAAATTCCGCTCAAAGCAAGCTATCGGATTACTCTCGACTGCCAGCATGCAAGGTCTCGCCCCGGCGAGATGGATTGTGCAAGGTCTCACCGGAGCCCGCAACATGCGGAGGAAAACCAGATCGCCGTGGGAGAGCTCGTGTGGGTTACCTGATGTTCCCCTCCACCTCCTTCACCGGCTTCGCCTCCGGCAGCCTCTTGGTAGATCCCCTCCACCGGATCCCTCACCGGCCTTTCCCCAGGCGGCATCTTTGTCAGGCAACTGCCTATAATCCGCAGTCGCCTAATCCCCACCTCCTCCGATCTGAGGGTTGGCGCCAGAACCTCGGCCATCGGGGATTCGGGGCAACCATCTCTCCTCTGCAGTCCCCTGATCCTCACCCCGGATCGTATGGTGTTCTATTCGAGGGAGGGGTCAACCGGTAGGTTGACTCAGCGGTGGCAGAACGTTGTAATTAGTTTCAATTTGAGGAGTATTTTTTAAGCGACGTACGACGTACCGGTCGCATTGAGATTTAATAGTAGAGATTATGCATTTTCCGGCACTAACCTATTGACGAGATGCCGAAGAGCCAGTTGTTGTTTTCTGCTGTTTTGGTTTCAGAAATCCTACAAAGGAAATATTCTCGGAATTGGACGAAATCAACGTCCAGGGTCTTATTTTTCCACAAAGCTTCCAAAAGACCGAGGGAGAAACGAAGTGGGGCCACGGGGCACCGACACACTAAGGCGGCACGGCCAAGGAGGGGCCCGCGCCGCCCTAGCGTGTGGGGCCCCCGTGCCTCTCCCGACTCTGCCCTTCCGCCTACTTAAAGCCTTCGTCGCGAAAACCCCAGTACCGAGAGCCACGATACGGAAAACCTTCCAGAGACGCCGCCGCCGCCAAATCCATCTCGGGGGATTCAGGAGATCACCTCCGGCACCCTGCCGGAGAGGGGAATCATCTCCCGGAGGACTCTTCATCGCCATGATCGCCTCCGGATCGATGTGTGAGTAGTTCACCCCTGGACTATGGGTCCATAGCAGTAGCTAGATGGTTGTCTTCTCCTCATTGTGCTATCATATTAGATCTTGTGAGCTGACTATCATGATCAAGATCATCTATTTGTAATCCTACATGTTGTGTTTGTTGGGATCCGATGAATATTGAATACTATGTCAAGTTGATTATCAATCTATCATATATGTTGTTTATGTTCTTGCATGCTCTCCGTTGCTAGTAGAGGCTCTGGCCAAGTTGATACTTGTAACTCCAAGAGGGAGTATTTATGCTCGATAGTGGGTTCATGCCTCCATTGAATCTGGGGGAGTGATAGCAACCTCTAAGGTTGTGGATGTGCTGTTGCCACTAGGGATAAAACATCGATGCTTTGTCTAAGTATATTTGTGTTGATTACATTACGCACCATACTTAATGCAATTGTCTGTTGTTTGCAACTTAATACCGGAAGGGGTTCGGATGATAACCTCGAAGGTGGACTTTTTAGGCATAGATGCATGCTCGGATAGCGGTCTATGTACTTTGCCGTAATGCCCCGATTAAATCTCATAGTACTCATCATGATATATGTATGTGCATTGTTATGCCTTCTTTATTTGTCAATTGCCCAACTGTAATTTGTTCACCCAACATCTATTTATCTTATGGGAGAGACACCACTAGTGAACTGTGGACCCCGGTCCAATTCTTTACATCTGAAATACAACCTGCTGCAATTGTTCGTTACTGTTCTGCGCAAACAAACATCATCATCCACACTATACATCTAATCCTTTGTTTACAGCAAGCCGGTGAGATTGACAACCTCACTGTTACATTGGGGCAAAGTAATTTGATTGTGTTGTGCAGGTTCCACGTTGGCGCCGGAATTCCTTGTGTTGCGCCGCACTACACTCCGCCACCAACAACCTTCATGTGTTCCTTGACTCCTGCTGGTTCGATAACCTTGGTTTCTTACTGAGGGAAAACTTACTGCTGTGCGCATCACACCTTCCTCTTGGGGTTCCCAACGGACGTGTCGACTACGCGCCATCATGAGTGCAACCTCGCAATGAGCTGGGCTCGCAAATGCGCTTTGTTCTCAGCTCGGAGGTCCATCTCGTTGAGATTGACGACCTCTCGGAGGATACGTGCTAGTTGGCTGTCGTACCCCTTGGCAACATCCTTAGGCTCCACCGGCAAACCACTAGCGGGGTCCACCTCTTCACTAGTAGGAAAACCCTTATAGGCGGAGCTTAGTTCTGTGGCGCACCCTTAAGAATGCGCCACAGAATTTTATTTTGTGGCCCACCAGGAACGGTGCGCCACAGAAAGAGCTTAATTTTGTGGCGCACCATGGAACACTGCGCCACAAAAACATGGTGGGGCCCACACCCTATCACGCCCAATCATTGGTTTTACTTTTTCTACGGCGTGCTGCACTTGGTGCGCCACAGAAATAACGTATTCGGTGGCGCACTGGCCTCGGTGCGCCACAGAAATAACGTGTTCTGTGGCGCATTGGCCTCGGTGCGCCACAGAAATAACGTGTCCTATAACATGGCCGTACCCCTCCCTCGCCCGTATACCACTCTCTCCCCTCTCCCCTCTCCCCGCGTCGCCGCCTTCCATGGCGAGCGCTGCCGTCGCCGTCGCCGTCGCCGCCGCCGCCTTCCTCCGCGAGGGCCGCATGCCGCCACGCTCCACCCATCCCCGCCACCAGCAGCACAAGCCGCTGCAGCGTGGAGGAGGAGGGGCTGGCGCGGCGTCAAGGTGGAGGAGCCGCCGCCGCGTCAAGGTGGAGGAGCCGCCGCGACCTCCACCCCTGCCGTCGTCGTCGGTGAGCTCCTCCACAACCGCCGTCGTCGTCGGTGAGCTCCCTCCCCTCCCCTCCCTCTTCCTCTCCCGCGCGAGCACAACGTGCTCGACGAAATGCTCTGGATGCATTGCTGTCTCCGGATGCATTGCCGGCTGGATGCATTGCTGTTGTTGCTCTGGATGCATTGCTGCTGTTGCTCTGGATGCATTGCCCCTAATCGTTTTGCTTCATATGGTGTTCATATGAACACCAGCTACTAGCAGTGACATGCTATATTGTCTCTATATATATCTGCTCCAAAGGTTCCATTTGGAGCCTGGATTGCTAGTGGTTAGTATATTTTTATGCTGCTAATCCTTGTTGTTGCTTGTCTTAAGCAATAGAAATTGTCTATGCCTCTCTGTACTTGCTTACCATTTACTGGTGAGCTAGTGATGCTTATTGGAGTGTTCTATATCAGTGACACTTCTATGCTGCTACTACATATTGGTGTTGGTTATTGTCAACTTATATCACTTGCTATGCTTGTGTGGCTTACTGGATCATATGTACCTGTTGTTTGTGGAGGTTTACTGCCACTTGTTATCGATGAACCATGTGATGGTAATGATTCAATTTAATTCAATGATGTTAATTTGATTTCCATCCTTTGTTGGAAATAAATCCATGTCTGAACCTCGTACAAGGTAATGAAGACTTGCTCACTTGGTATTGCTTGCTAGTTGGACATTTGGTTGGTTTTGATGCTACTCGGTTCATTTAAATGCATGAAATGCTACTATGGTATGCTACCGTGGTATCCTTGTGAAGAAAATGATGGATTCTTTTGAGCTTATGGTATGCTACTATGCTACTCGTGGTATCCTTGTGAAGATTTACTTGATGGATTCTTGTGAGCTTATGGTATGCTACTATGCTTATAATGCTCGATTAGTGGGGATGCTTATCGGATCATGTGCATATAGTTCATATAGTTCCCTAAAAAGAAATAATGCTCCCTGGCCGGATGCTTGATGTCTTGGCTCAGCCAATGATGCAAAGGCTGAGGCAAAAACTTGGATAAGAACGAGATACTAAAATGTGTGATTTAAATGGAATGCTTATGATGGTATACTAAAATAGAGATATTCACATTAGGGAATCATGTAAATGAATGCCACCGTGGTATCCTTTTCTTGTTGGCTTTGATGAAAATAGAGATATCCATAGTAGGGGATCATGTAAATGAATGCCACCGTGGTATCCTTTGAAAAAAAGGACTCGTTTCGATGGTTTTAAAAGGCTAGGTGGTGCTAGGTGATTCAGCTTGGCTACCAAGACTTGTCTCATCCGGTTAGCTGGGATATGCTATGTGTTGTTGCTTTTTTAGGCATATATATCACTTACTGGATTTACTCGGTTCTTGATTGGCCTCTCTTTGCCAGCATCACTTGGTCTATATACCAAGTGATGAATAATCCCTTTGGAGCATCTCGCTCCATGCATGCTATGTGTGTTTGAGCATCTTGACTTATGTCACCATGGTTGTTGGTTTGTTGGTGTTTTTGTACTTGCCGATGATTAGATGGTTGGTCGATCACTCGTACACTCGGGGTGGAGCAAGTGAGCCTGGTGTGATGGCACAAATATCAATATTTTGTGCATCCTACCTGGCCTCACTTACTCCATCCCCGGATGTTAATATTTGTTTCGACCAACAAAGTATGAGGCATTCCATTTAGTTCATACTAGCTACTTCTTAATTGCATTGGCCTTTCTTCCATTTTAGTGCCGATGATTAAATTGTTTGGTCACTTGTACACTCGGGGTGGGGCCAGTGAGCTCCGGTGCGATGGCACAAATATCAATCTCTTGTGCATCCTACCTCGGCCTCACCGACCCCATCCCGAATGTTAATATTTCTTTCGACCAACAAAGTATGAGGCATATGATATCTAGTTGAGATACCACTTGGCTCTTTCTTCCATTTTAGGGCCGATGATTAGAATGTTTGGTCACCTATACGCCACAATATACTTTGTAGACGGGCCCCCCTTTCCCCGGCCGCCGTTCCGTGAACGAGTCTTTGCCGAGACAACAACGCCGACCTGCCTCTCCGGCGCATCACCGCTTTTCTTCTCTCGCCGTCCAGTACGTGAACGAGTCCTTAATGCAAAGACGGTGCCAGCCTCCCTAGCATCATGCCGACCCCTGTTGCCGCGCTTCAGGCCGTGTCTCACGCGCCCGCACTCTCCACTTTTTGCCCGGTGAACGAACAGACTAATCGTTGGAATAAGGAAGCCGATGACGTCCGATCGCAATTTAATCTTGCGACCGGCCGTCATCTCGTTTCCTTATTCCAACGACGCCAATAGTTAAGTATCACGAGTCATCATTCATTACATACCATAAGTCTTACAATCTTGGAATCACATGATCCATATTACACGAATAGTTGATCTATCGATCAACGAACATACACAAGTTCATAGTTCACATAGCGGAAGCGTAAGATACGAGGACTCTCTAGTCCACGAGGCCAACGCTTGACGTCGGAAGGCGCTTAGTTGTCGTAGGCGTCCTGTCTGGTCATCTCCTTGTTCATCTTCATACTCGGCCATTTGAATAGCCGGGGACAAAGCCGTGAGTACTTTAAGTACTCGCAAACTAATACTAAAGTAAGTGCTAGACATTCTAGTATGGTTTGCTAAGCTCTAGTTTATTTGCGTAAAGCTAGTTTTAGTTCACAAAGTTTGAGAAAAAGCTTATTCAAGTGCTAACTAACTCAAGTGGGAACATTAGTGTCATTCCCACCCTTCAAGTGGTGATTTCAATTCAATTCACCACAAGTCATTTCACCATCACCTTTCAACATCATTTTCAAAAATATGACATCGGAAAGCTGTATGGCCTTTCCAACCGTCCGTAACCGTGGACGCGGCTATTCGAATAGGTTTACACTCTGCGAGAGGTTGCACACTTGTGCCACAACATTTGATTTCATCCGTCGGGATTTCCCCGAATAATCGTAACACGATACGCGGATCATCAACCATAACCTTTCACTTACGAACCCTAGTATGAGCACCTCTCCCCATGAGCTTGGCCTCCCGGTGAAGACAGACAGTCAGCACGGGAGCTGCACGAGGCTTGGGCCGGACATTCACCTCATTTCGCATCATATCGTATCGTTTCTTTTGTGGTAGAGGCAGCTTTCGGCATAACCCCGATGACGCTTGTTTAGAGGGAACCCATACTAAGACACATAAACTTCCAGTTAAGCCCTACCCATAATCAGGTATTGTGGGGGTACTTGATAATTGGAAAGGTATCGCATTCAAACCAACATCATTGTTTGATCAAAAATCACCATCTTCTCTTGTTCATATTCACCTTCAAAAATCCTTCAATGGAATGCATCATCATTCCAAGGTTTCAAATTCGTTTCAAATTCACATTGTTCCCATCTAGAGTAGTCAAGTTTTTAATTCATTAGCACTAGCTCTAATCCATGAGGGGTGCTATCTTGCTTTGCTTGGAAGAGACTAACTCACTACTCTAGTAACCAACTTGTACTTTGACCAAAGTTAACTATAAAAGTAACTCATTTAGAAATCAAGTAAAAACTTGTAAAGTAAAAACTTGGGATGGGTTCATGTAAGAAAAGATAAGAGACATGGTGCCTTGCCCCAAGGGGCTTTGCACTTTGCAAGAATATTAGCTTGCCTTGATAGTTCTCAAGCTTGTTCCTCCTCCTCCTCTTGGTAGTATCCTTCTTCTTCGGCGTACTCTCCGGTGCTACCGTCTAAATTTGAATACGAGTGTAATTACTCACTAATTCAATGGCTATTCCATACATCACATATAATCACACAAACTACTCTATGCACACAAGTAAATTAACTAGAGTGCATGGGTTGTGGGGTTTAAAAGGAATTCACTTCTTTGTATTTTATATGTAAATGATAGTTTCCTTAGGGTTCTTGAGAAATAAATTCCTCTCATTGAAATCTTCTTAAGATTTAATTTCTCAAACAATTATACATGAAATGGGTATTGACCTAGGTCAACCATTCATCATCGGTATTTGAGAAAATGATTTAAATGAGGTAGGTCACCTCATACCATTTAAATACTACTACACATGATTTAAATCTCAAGCCATTCATATAAGAGAGTTTGGACCAGAGGTACAAACATCCCATGAATGCATGTGAGACAAGTTTAAGTGAAGTATAAGACTTCACACAATTTACTTTAATAGTTTTGGACAATATCAACTAGTTAAACTAGTCAAATTATCCATTCCATTAACTATGGCATGATCATGCAAAGTGACCACACCATTTTCTTGCAGAAACAATTAGTGTAAGTCAAAAGTGAGCTATTAGAGTTGGAATTAACTTAATATCTATTTTGGTTGATTTTTAAGAATTATCTGAATAGGGAAAAGTCCCTGTCTGGTTATTTTTATCATAATTATTCTACAAAGAATCTGACCATGGGGCCAGTGGCATGTTGTAGAGAATTTCAGTGGCTTTCTAACAACATAAAATTCACTGGATTTGGTTTAGCCAATTTGAATCTATTGAATTTCAAAGTTTGTGCAGTATTGGAAATGTTTGGAAATGTTTAAATCAAATTTGAACTAAACAGGCCGGCGGGAAACCAACGTGGGCCGAAATGGTTTAAACAGGCCCAAGGCCAGCCCAGCCACGGTCCAGTGCCGCGCGGGCTGCCTGACAGCGGGGGCCACCCGTCAGCGACGTTTAAACGCCGAAACGGTATGGGCGACGTGGAGCGTAGGATTAGATGGAGATCTAACGGCTCCGAGTTCATCGTCTCGCCGGCGAGAGGAGGGTTCACCGGCGGCTCGGGCTAGGGGGTGGGAGAGCTTACCGGCGGCTCCGGCTAGGGTTGGCAGTGTGCTCGGGGACGATGTCGACGATGGCGAAGCTCTCGGTACCGTCGGCTCGTCCGGGGCGGCTCCAATCGACGGCGAGCTTCGGCGGCGATCACGAGCGGTGAGGCTTCGATTGGGTGGCGTCGGTGGGCAATGTCGAGGGTGGAGTGGCTCCGGTGGTCGAGTGAGGAGAGGGGAAGGCGATGGTGTGCTTGGATTGACGCAGGGAGGTCTCCTTTTATAGGGACGCGAGGGTGCTTGCGGGGCCGTGAAGAAGTCGACCATGGCGCGGCTTCTCCGGCGAGCGGTCGAGCTAGGCGAGGTGGTGGAAGTGTTCTACGGCTCTGGCGATGCTATTGGCGGCGACAGCGGGGTCGGGCGGTGGCTAGGTTGGTCGCATCGCTTCCACGTCTGTCGCGCCCGCGGCGGGGTTTCCTTCTCGTCTCCGGCGGCGGCGGGCACGGGTCGTGGTCGAGGTCATGTCTGGGAGCTGCGTGGCGACATGGCGATGCTCCAACCGCGGCTAGGTGGTCCAGGGCGTGCGCGAGGGTGCCGGGCGTGAGGTGGCCGGGCGTGTGCGGCGCGACGTGAGCGGCATGCGGCGGTGCGGGCGCGTTCTGGGCGCGCTGTCTCCGGCGACTCCCCGGCGTCTACGGCGAGCTGGTGAGTGCTAGGCGGGGTAGAGAGGCGTGCTGGCGATGCTGGACACCAGGGCCAAGGTTGGAGAGTGAGGGGGAGAGGGGTGGCTCGACATGGCCGGCATGGCCATGTCATGCATGCTAGGGTTTGCCTCCCTAGGTTACTATGGGGTATTAAGTGATAGAGGGGACCGGGGGACCATGTAGGTTAGTGTAGAGCAGGTTAGGGTTGGTTAGGGTTAGGTTAGGTCACTATTTGAAATAGTGTGTAATAGTGCCATATTTGGAAATTGCAAAAATCTCCAAATTTGAAAATATTCCAATTGTGAAAGTTTTTGAAATGTGAGTGTTGACACAAGTTGTAAATGACCAGAGGGGATTTGAGGTGGTGGTGGAAATGTAGAATTTCAAGAATTGGCCAAAATGGCTAAGTGGGGAATGTTCCACTTGTTACAATGTTGCAACTTTGGATGAGCATAGCTAATGATCAAAGATGAATTTGGCAGGGTGATCTTCATCAAAGTTGTTCACCTTGATGTTGACTTTGAAATGGTGCAAAGAGTTAGCAAGAATTGGTTTGGGAAAATTGAATGGCAAGGGCTCAAAGTGGTGATCGAGACTAGAATTGTCAAAATTGACCATTATCATATGTGAGTGGGAATTGTCTTTGAATTTCATTTAAATTGTGAAACCTTGATTCCAAAAGTTGTGATAAGTGTTTAAGAACATTCTCCAACTAATGGTGAAGACCAAATAGGTCTAGGGTCAAGATTTATAAAAATGCCATAGGGCATATGTGAGGGTTTTGTGACTTTCTAATTTTTATTTATTTTATTTTTCTTTGCTTCACTTTGACAAGGGTGAGGTTTATTTGGTGCTAGATTGAGTTGGATGAAAGGTTCAAACCATTTTGAGGCAATAGAAGTGGCTAGGTCAGGATTGGATAATTTGGCTAAGTGCCACATATGCCTCTATGCATAGGTTGGATTTTCTTTTGTTTCTTACTTGAAAAAGGTTGGTAAGTGCTTTGTTAAGTGTGTGGAGGTATTTCAATTCATCTATTCAAAGTAGACAAAGCAAAGCTCATCATTTCTAAAAAGTAGCCATAGGCTTGCATATGCCTTTTTCTTAAATAAGATCTTTTATTTTTATTTTATTTTGCAAAGATTGATGACAAGAGGGATGAGGTTTAGGGTTTAGTAAGTTTTGCAATGGTTCACCACCATTTATCAAAGTAAGAAAGGTAAAGTTTAAAATTTTACTCATTAGGGCCACATGCCCACATATGTCTTTTTCTTCTATTTTGGGTTTCTCAAAATAGATCCAAAAGATTTTGAGAAGGTTAGGGTTTAGGGTTTTTCTTATTTGATTTCTTTCTCTTCTATTTTTTTGGGTTTGTGATCTTCACTTGATCACTTTAAGGTTTTTAGGGTTTATCACATAAGCATAACTACACTCATCATGGCAAAAACACAAGTAAATGGTATGAGCACTGAACATAGCACTCTATGTAAGAAAAGTTTTTGTTGGTTCACATTTTTGGAAAAAGGAAATTCATTTTCTCTTTGTTTTGAAATTTGGGGTGTTACAAACCCTTCCCCCTTAAGCAAATCTCGTCCCGAGATTTTAAGAAAAGTTAGGTTCCTAAGAGAGATTGGGTGATATGATTTAACAGGAAGACATACTTGGCATAGCCTGAGGTGCTTCTTGCGCTTCGGTGGCCGTCATGTTGTAGTAGCGGCCGTTGTTGTTCTGGTTCTTTCTTGCGGCAAAGCGGCGTTGGTTCTGAGCAGGTGCAGCGGTGTTGCCGGCAATCTTGGCGAGTCTCTTGGGGCACTCATTGGAGTAATGCCCAACCACTCCACACTCATAACAAGTGATGGTTGACTTGTCCTTGGGGTTGAGGGGCACGGTGTTGCTTCCGGTCTTTGGGCCGGTGTTGTTGTTGTTGTTGTTGTTGTTCCGTTGGTGTGGTTGCTTGTTGGGGTTGATGGGGTTGTTGTGGTTGTTGTTGTTGTTGTTTCCGGGCTTCGGGGGTCCTCCTTGGTTGTTGGTGTAGTTTGGGCGGTAATTACGGGCAGGGGGCTTGTTGTATTTGGGAGTAAATCCTCCAGATGAGTTGTTGCGGTACTTCTGGGTATTGCTGGACCCATGCTGGTTCATCATCCGGCGTTTGCGGTTCTCGTTGGCTTGGTGAAGCTTCCCTTCCATCTGGATGGCGGAGTCCACCGGGGATTCTAGAGTCAGCAAAGGGAATGTTGACCGGTACAGTCTGCATCTCGTCGTGGAGTCCGTTCAGAAATCTTTCCTTCCTCTTCTCATTGGTGTCGGTTTCGTCCGGGCGTACCTTGACAGAGTAAGGAATCTGTCGCGGTATTCTACCACAGACATTCTGCCTTGCTTGAGTTCGCGGAACTCGTCTCTCATCAT
>NC_061511.1:207249409-207288327 GCF_022539505.1 Lolium rigidum | reverse complement strand
AGTGTGAGATTCGGCACCGTAACCAACAAATATACCCTCCAAAGCTTTAGGAGAAAATTTAGATAAACGAACTCCTTTGATTTTGTAGAAACACTTACACCCGAATGATGTCTACGCCCCCTCCTTTTCCTGTAGACAGTGTTGGGCCTCCAAGAGCAGAGGTTTGTAGAACAACAGCAAGTTTCCCTTAAGTGGATCACCCAAGGTTTATCGAACTCAGGGAGGAAGAGGTCAAAGATATCCCTCTCATGCAACCACCGCAACCACAAAGCAAGAAGTCTCTTGTGTCCCCAACACACCTAATACACTTGTCAGATGTATAGGTGCACTAGTTCGGCGAAGAGATGGTGAAATACAAGTAATATGGATGGATATGAGTGGTAATAGCAATCTGAATGAAATATGGCAGCGAGTAAACATGCAACAAAACAGTAAACAAACGGTGATTCGATGCTTGGAAACAAGGCCTAGGGATCATACTTTCACTAGTGGACACTCTCAACATTGATCGCATAATAAATAACTCTTTCTCATATGTGCTACATACACTCTTTTGTTGGATGACAAACACCAGTCGTTGTGTAGGGCTACAAGAGCACCTCAATGCCGGAGTTAACAAGCTCCACAACATTCGATGTTCATATTTAAATAACCTTAGAGCATAATAGATCATTGCAAAATAAACCAAGAACTAACATAGCGCACACACTCGTCCACATTACACTATGAAGGAGGAATAGATCACATCAATACTATCATAATGATAATTAACTCCACAATCTACAAGAGATCATGATCATAGCCTACGACAAGAACCACACGGTGCACACACTAGTCACCTTTACACCATGCGGGAGGAATAGACTACTTTAATAACATCACATGAGTAGCACACAACTAGTAGCGATACAAAGCTCATCATATGGATCTCAATCATGTAAAGCAGCTCATGAGATCATTGTATTGAAGTACATAGGAGAGAGATTAACCACATAGCTACCGGTACAGCCCCGAGCCTCGATGGAGAACTACTCCCCCCTCATGGGAGACAGCAGCGTTGATGAAGATGGCGGTGGTGTCGATGGAGGAGCCTTCCGGGGGCACTTCCCCGTCCCGGCGGCGTGCCGGAACAGAGACTCCTGTCCCCCAGATCTCGGCTTCGCGATGGCGGCGGCTCTGGAAGGTTTCTCGTACCGTGGCTTTTCCGTCTCGAAGTTTTAGGTCGAGGGACTTCTTATAGGCGAAGAGGCGGCGTCAGAAGGTCAACGGGGCGACGACACCACAGGGGGGCGCGGGCCACCCCTGGGCCGCGCCGGCCTATCATCTGGGGGGCCTGTGTCCCCCGTCTGGCGACTCTCGGGTGTTCTGGATGCTTCCGGGCAAAATAGGAACCTGGGCGTTGATTTCGTCCAATTCCGAGAATATTTCGTTACTAGGATTTCTGAAACCAAAAACAGCAGAAAACGAGAGCCGGCACTTCGGCATCTTGTTAATAGGTTAGTTCCAGAAAATGCACGAATATGACATAAAGTGTGCATATAACATGTAGAAATCATCAATAATGTGGCATGGAACACAAGAAATTATCGATATGTCGGAGACGTATCAGCATCCCCAAGCTTAGTTTCTGCTCGTCCCGAGCAGGTAAACGATAACAAAGATAATTTCTGGAGTGACATGCCATCATAAACTTGATTATATTGTAAACATATGTAATGAATGCAGCGATCAAAACAATGGTAATGACATGAGTAAACAACTGAATCATAAAGCAATGACTTTTCATAAATAGTACATAAAGACAAGCATCAATGAGTCTTGCATAAGAGTTAACTCATAAAGCAATATATCAAAGTAAAGGTATTGAAGCAACACAAAGGAAGATTAAGTTTCAGCGGTTGCTTTCAACTTGTAACATGTATATCTCATGGATAATTGTCAACATAGAGTAATATAATAAGTGCAATATGCAAGTATGTAGGAATCAATGCACAGTTCACACAAGTGTTTGCTTCTTGAGGTGGAGAGAGATAGGTGAACTGACTCAAGATAAAAGTAAAAAGAATGGTCCTTCAAAGAGGGAAAGCATCGATTGCTATATTTGTGCTAGAGCTTTGGTTTTGAAAACATGAAACAATTTTGTCAACGGTAGTAATAAAGCACATGTATTATGTAAATTATATCTTACAAGTTGCAAGCCTCATGCATAGTATACTAATAGTGCCCGCACCTTGTCCTAATTAGCTTGGACTACCGGATCATCGCAATACACATGTTTTAACCAAGTGTCACAAAGGGGCACCTCCATGCCGCCTGTACAAAGGTCTAAGGAGAAAGCTCGCATTTTGGATTTCTCGCTTTTGATTATTCTCAACTTAGACATCCATACCGGGACAACATGGACAACGAGATAATGGACTCCTCTTTAATGCATAAGCATGTGGCAACAATTAGTATTCTCATATGAGATTGAGGATATATGTCCAAAACTGAAACTTCCACCATGATTCATGGCTTTAGTTAGCGGCCCAATGTTCTTCTCTAACAATATGCATGCTCTAACCATTAAAGTGGTAAATCTCCCTTACTTCGGACAAGACGGACATGCATAGCAACTCACATGATATTCAACAAGGAGTAGTTGATGGCGTCCCCGGGAACATGGTTATCGCACAACAAGCAACTTAATAAGAGATAAAGTGCATAAGTACATATTCAATACCACAATAGTTTTTAAGGCTATTTTGTCCCATGAGCTATATATTGAAAAGGCGAATGATGGAAATTTTAAAGATAGCACTCAAGCAATTTACTTTGGAATGACGGAGAAATACCATGTAGTAGGTAGGTATGGTGGACACAAATGGCATAGTGGTTGGCTCAAGGATTTTGGATGCATGAGAAGTATTCCCTCTCGATACAAGGTTTAGGCTAGCAAGGTTATTTGAAACAAACACAAGGATGAACCGGTGCAGCAAAACTCACATAAAAGACATATTGTAAACATTATAAGACTCTACACCGTCTTCCTTGTTGTTCAAATTCTTTACTAGAAATTATCTAGACCTTAGAGAGACCAATTATGCAAACCAAATTTTAGCAAGCTCTATGTATTTCTTCATTAATAGGTGCAAAGTATATGATGCAAGAGCTTAAACATGAGCACAACAATTGCCAAGTATCACATTATCCAAGACATTTTACCAATTACTACATGTAGCATTTTCCGTTTCCAACCATATAACAATTAACGAAGCAGTTTCAACCTTCGCCATGAATATTAAAAGCTAAGAACACATGTGTTCATATGAACCAGCGGAGCGTGTCTCTCTCCCACACAAGCATTTATTCAGAGAATGAAAATAACAAAACGAAAATAAAAGCACATAGACGCTCCAAGTAAAGTACATAAGATGTGACCGAATAAAAATATAGTTTCAGGGGAGGAACCTGATAATGTTGTCGATGAAGAAGGGGATGCCTTGGGCATCCCCAAGCTTAGATGCTTGATTCTTCTTGAAATATGCAGGGATGAACCACCGGGGCATCCCCAAGCTTAGAGCTTTCACTCTCCTTGATCGTAGTATATCATCCTCCTCTCTTGACCCTTGAAAACTTCCTCCACACCAAACTCGAAACAAACTCATTAGAGGGTTAGTGCATAATAAAAAAAATTCACATGTTCAGAGGTGACACAATCATTCTTAACACTTCTGGACATTTCCCAAAGCTACTGGAAGTCAATGGAACAAAGAAATCCATCCAACACAGCAAAAGAGGCAATGCGAAATAAAAGGCAGAATCTGTCAAAACAGAACAGTCCGTAAAGACAAATTTTAAAATGGCACCAGACTTGCTTAGATGAAAATGCTCAAATTTAATGAAAGTTGCGTACATATCTGAGGATCACTCACGTAAATTGGCATAATTTTCTGAGTTACCTACAGAGAATTAGGCCCAGATTCGTGACAGCAAGAAATCTGTTTCTCGCGCAGTAATCCAAATCTAGTATGAACCTTACTATCAAAGACTTTACTTGGCACAACAATGCAATAAAAATAAGATAAGGAGAGGTTGCTACAGTAGTAACAACTTCCAAGACACAAATATAAAATAGAGGTACTGTAGCAAAATAAACTCATGGGTTATCTCCCAAGAAGTGCTTTCTTTATAGCCATTAAGATGGGCTTAGCAGTTTTAATGATGCACTCTCAAGAAATAGTAGTTGAAGCAAAAGAGAGCATCAAAAATCAAATTAAACACAAATTTAAGCCTAACATGCTTCCTATGAAAAGGAATCTTGTAAATAAACAAGTTCATGAAGAGCAAAGTAACAAGCATAGGAAGATAGAACAAGTGTAGCTTCAAAAATTTCAGCATGTAGAGAGGCATTTTAGTAACATGAAAATTTCTACAACCATATTTTCCTCCCTCATAATAACTTTCAGTAGCAACATGAGCAAACTTAACAATATAACTATCACATAAAGCATTCTTATCATGAGTCTCATGCATAAAATTATTACTCTCCACATAGGCATAATCAATTTTATTAGTTGTAGTGGGAGCAAATTCAACAAAGTAGCTATCATTATTATTCTCATCATCAAATATAGGAGGCATATTGTAATCATAATCAAATTTATCCTCCATAACAGGCGGTACTAAAAGACCAATATCATTATAATCATCATAAATAGGAGGCAAAGTATCATCAAAGTAAATTTTCTCCTCAATGCTTGGGGGACTAAAAAGATCATGAAAACCAGCTTCCCCAAGCTTAGAACTTTCTATATCATTATCAACAATGGTGTTCAAAGCGTTCATACTAATATTACTACCAACATGCAAATAAGATTTCATAGGTTTTTTAATTTTCGCATCAAACAATCCATGTTTTAAATCAGGAAATAGAATAAGAAGCTCATTCTTGTCCATTATGCCAAACTAGTGTAAACAAGAAACAAAAGGATGCAATTGCAGGATCTAAAGGAAATAGCTTCGAGTACTTACAACGGTGAAAATAGCTTAGTAGCCGAGATCCGGAGTGTGAGTACCTTTTACCTTTCCTCCCCGACAACGGCGCCGGAAAATAGCTTGATGTCTACGCCCCCTCCTTTTCTCGTAGACAGTGTTGGGCCTCCAAGAGCGAGAGGTTTGTAGAACGGCGGCAAGTTTCCCTTAAGTGGATCACCCAAGGTTTATCGAACTCGGGGAGGAAGAGGTCAAAGATATCCCTCTCATGCAACCCTGCAACCACAAAGCAAGAAGTCTCTTGTGTCCCCAACACACCTAATACACTTGTCAGATGTATAGGTGCACTAGTTCGGCGAAGAGATAGTGAAATACAAGTAATATAGATGGATATGAGTGGTAATAGCAATCTGAATGAAATATGGCAGCGAGTAAACATGCAACAAAACAGTAAACAAACGGTGATTCGATGCTTGGAAACAAGGCCTAGGGATCATACTTTCACTAGTGGACACTCTCAACATTGATCGCATAATAAATAACTCTTTCTCATATGTGCTACATACACTCTTTTGTTGGATGAAAAACACCAGTCGTTGTGTAGGGCTACAAGAGCACCTCAATGCCGGAGTTAACAAGCTCCACAACATTCGATGTTCATATTTAAATAACCTTAGAGCATAATAGATCATTGCAAAATAAACCAAGAACTAACATAGCGCACACACTCGTCCACATTACACTATGAAGGAGGAATAGATCACATCAATACTATCATAATGATAATTAACTCCACAATCTACAAGAGATCATGATCATAGCCTACGACAAGAACCACACGGTGCACACACTAGTCACCTTTACACCATGCGGGAGGAATAGACTACTTTAATAACATCACATGAGTAGCACACAACTAGTAGCGATACAAAGCTCATCATATGGATCTCAATCATGTAAAGCAGCTCATGAGATCATTGTATTGAAGTACATAGGAGAGAGATTAACCACATAGCTACCGGTACAGCCCCGAGCCTCGATGGAGAACTACTCCCTCCTCATGGGAGACAAGCGGCGTTGATGAAGATGGCGGTGGTGTCGATGGAGGAGCCTTCCGGGGCACTTCCCCATCCCGGCGGCGTGCCGGAACAGAGACTCCTGTCCCCCAGATCTTGGCTTCGCGATGGCGGCGGCTCTGGAAGGTTTCTCGTACCGTGGCTTTTCCGTCTCGAAGTTTTAGGTCGAGGGGCTTCTTATAGGCGAAGAGGCGGCGTCAGAAGGTCAACGGGGCGACGACACCACAGGGGGGCGCGGGCCACCCCTGGGCCGCGCCGGCCTATCATCTGGGGGGCCTGTGTCCCCCCTCTGGCGACTCTCGGGTGTTCTGGATGCTTCCGGGCAAAATAGGAACCTGGGCGTTGATTTCGTCCAATTCCGAGATTATTTCGTTACTAGGATTTCTGAAACCAAAAACAGCAGAAAACGAGAACCGGCACTTCGGCATCTTGTTAATAGGTTAGTTCCAGAAAATGCACGAATATGACATAAAGTGTGCATATAACATGTAGAAATCATCAATAATGTGGCATGGAACACAAGAAATTATCGATACGTCGGAGACGTATCACCGAACACCTTGAAGTATGAGATATTAGGCTTGTTCCCGGTGAGTATTTCATATGGAGTCTTGTTCAAGCCCTTGCGGAGATAGAGCCGGTTAGAGGAGTGACAAGCGGTGGAGATGGCTTCGGCCCAAAAGTTATAGCGGGATTTATACTCTGCCATCATAGATCTTGCCATATCCACAAGAGTCCGGTTCTTCCTCTCCACAACACCATTTTGTTGAGGGGTGTAAGCAGCGGAATATTGATGACGAATCCCCTCATCACTAAGAAAATCATTGAGTGTATAGTTCTTGAACTTGGAGCTGTTGTCACTTCTTATTGCCATAATGAGGAGGTTGTGTTGGCGTTGCACCTCGGTGGCAAAGTCAATGAATATTTGCTGAGTCTCATCTTTCGTCTTGAGAAAGTAGACCCAAGTGTATCTTGAGTAGTCATCAACAATAACCAAGCAATGTTTCTTCGCACCAAGACTTGCATGAGTGACGGGACCAAAGAGATCCACATGAAGGAGCTCCAAGATCCTCTTGGAAGAGATGATAGTCTTGCTTGGATGCGGAGAGTCATGCATTTTGCCTTCAACACAAGCCCTACAAACACGATCTTTGGCAAAAGACACATTTTCCATTAGTCCCACAATATGGTTCCACTTGTGAAGACTTTGCAAAGTTCTCATGTTGACATGGGCCAAGCGGCGATGCCACAACCAACCCAGATCCGCCTTTCCGAATAGGCACATCGCACTTGATGTGGTTTTCCCCGAAAAGTCCACCACATACAAGTTGTGTTCGCGATACCCAACGAAAGCGACTTTTAGAGTCTTGCTCCACAAGAGGACCACAATATCATTATCAATAAAGACGGCGAAACCCATCTTGCCAAGGGCGGAAACGGAAAGTAAATTGTAACCAAGGGTTTTGACAAGCATGACATCCACAATAGTAATGTTGTGTGCAACCACAACCTTGCCAAAACCCAATACCTCGGATGTAGAATTATCGCCAAAGGAGACGGTGATGTTGTTTATGTTAGGCCTCAACTCCTTGACAAGGTTCTTGCCGCCGGTCATATGACTTGTACATCCACTATCAAGGTACCCATTTTGAACCTCCGGCGGCATAGTCCTACATGAGATCCATTCTTTGATTTAGGTACCCATTTCTCAATGGGTCCTCTTTTGTTAGCAACAAGGGTCTTTGGGACCCAAATAGACCAAGCAACATAACCATCATATGGGCCAACATATTTAGCATAAACATCACCATAATAATCTTTAAATAAAACATAGTGAGGGTTAGCAATTCCTGCATCATCATCATTTATGGTTTTGCCCTTGGAGGCTTCACCATTAGTGATGGCTTTCTTCTTCTCTTGTGCGGGCTTGGCCTTTTGCTTGTTTGCCTTCTTTGCCTTGGCATTATAACCAAGGCCCTCCTTCCCATTGTTTGATCTTTGCTTACTCAAAAGATCATCCAAGGAAAGTTTACTTTGGGGAGAGGAGGCCTTAGCAAGTTCATCCTTCAACCTAGCATTTTCCTCAATAATATTTGCATGATCACATGAAGGAGTAGAGGTGCTAGGTATGTCATATGAAGCGAGCCTAATTTTAAGTTGCTCATAAGACTTGGAGAGGAGAGAGTATTCACTCTTCAAGGCTTTGTGTGCCTTGTCTAGATCATCTAG
The DNA here is from genome assembly GCF_022539505.1 of Lolium rigidum. Lineage (NCBI taxonomy): Eukaryota > Viridiplantae > Streptophyta > Magnoliopsida > Poales > Poaceae > Lolium > Lolium rigidum. The sequence continues at coordinate 207,280,048 of NC_061511.1, read as the reverse complement.
ATCTCTCACAAGTTTCTCATGATCAACACCAAATTTGGCCTTTTCCTTTGAAAGCACTTTAGACTTAGCTCTAGCAAGATCTCTAGCTTTAGTGAGATTGTTAATTTTATCTTGAGGATCTCCAAGATTTTCTAACCTCTCTTCAAGAGAAGCTATGGTTTCTTGACTTTCCTCAACAGCATTTCTAAGAGCATGTAGTTCAAGAGAGTCTTCTCTCTCTATTTGGCATTTTTTTCTCAAGAGTACCATTTAGTTGAGCCATACGAACCATAAGATTTGAAACATGCTTTTTATATTACCTTGTAGGTTAAGAATGAAATCATCAAACTCTAGCATCTCTTGTTTCACTTTTAGACTAGCAAGATCAACCCCTAGATCATTTGAAATGTTAGGCGTAGAGGGGTGTTGGGGGGATGACCCCCGGTATGCCAAAGGCATGCCAAACCGGATGGTTTGAGCCATCAAGATACCGGTTTAATGTTCGTACCGGAACATACAGATAGGAAATTAGCTCAGTGAGGCTAGGCCGGTATCCCCAAGAGGGGTATGCCGTAACCGGGTAAAGAAGATACCGGGCTACCGGAAAGAAGAGCATGTCGGCAGGACTGGTCAAAGATTCTCTCCAGAGCTAGAAGACAAAGATGAGCTAAGCAAAGTAGATTTAAACGAAGGGTCGACGATAAAGAGGAGGATGACGGTCAAAGAAGCCGGAGGACGTCGACACCCCGATTAAAGAAGACCCCGGTGTCACCTATGATTAAAGTAGCTTTGTAAAGTAGTTTGTCTAGTCAAAGATGCCATTAGGGTTTCTTGCATCGTAAGCCACCCTCTCCCCTATATAAGGAGAGGGGCAGCCCTCTTCACGGGCACGCACGAAGAGAGCTAGGTTTAGAAGAACACATGTACTGAGAAACTCGTAACCTGTTGAGATCAATAAAGAAGATGATCTAGAGCGAGTTCTTCCTTATGTCTTTCTTCTTCAACCTCTAGCCTTGGCTAAGTTCTTGAGGAAACCATCCGGAAGTTCATCCCATCTAATCACAAACCCTCCCCCGAATCCTCTTGCGTCCATTCGGACCCAACTCAAGCCATCCTATGGCATCTGTCTGTTCACCACGACGACAGTTGGCGCCCACCAAGATGCGTAAGGAAGATGCCGCAACTCCAGAGCTAAGGAGGTTGCGGATGAAGGTGCTGGTCGTGCGGCTTCGACCCGTGCGGCCAAGCCACCGCTGGAGCGCGACACCGGCGCACCGGGGGCATTTTCCGCACCACCGGCAACACCTCTCCAGGCGGCGATGAACGTGCTGGCAACACCCATCGCGCAGAACATCGACCCGACAGCGGCTCAGGCGGAGCTGGAAGCGCAACGCCAGAAGCTGCTCGCGAACGGCGCCGACATCGTCCGGGCGCAGCGCGAGCTGAACCTAACCCTACATGAGTACAACGCTGCCCATGGCTTTGCTTCTGTTAGCGCTCATGCTGCTAGGATACCGGAGAACCGGCTTAAGGCTCGCAATCTAGATCAGGATTTGCGTAAGGAAGTTCTTACCGGCAAAATTACCTCTGCATCTGCTAGCATTGTAGAGAAACCTAAGTACAGTAGCCCGGATAAAACCATAAAAGCTGCTAAGGCTGCAGTAGATCTGTGTGACTCGCTTACCGGAGATGCGTTGGCAAAACAACAAGAGCGTGTTAGAGAGCTACTAGATACTATCGAGCAGCAGAATGCTGAGCAGCTGGCTAAGCTGAACAAGGCTGTGGCCTCAAAATCCGCGCGTTCAACAAAGAATGCCGGAAGCAAGTCCCATGGACAGGCCTCGTCCCCCCATCCGGACAAAAGAAGAGAAAAAGAAGTGAACGCACAGCAGATGACTGTGTACGATCTGGTCCTTGCCGGTAAACAACAAGCCGGGCAACACGATGCCGGTAGAAAAAGCCAAGGGGCAGATCGAGGCTACGCCAAAGGAGGCTATGCCGGAAACAATCATGCCGGTAGATACGAAACCGGGCAAAACTATCCGGCTGCAAGGGCAGCGTATGATGACGAGGAGATGCCTCCACCAAGGTACCGGCAGGCAAGGGCCGCGGCACCGGAACGTTACGATGAAGCTGATTCAACAAGACTCACCGCTTACCGAAACCCTTTGGGAGAGCGCTTGGGAGAAAGAAACTTGCCGGAACGGGATGCGAGGCACCGTCTGGATAGAGTATACCTGTCTGAAATGATCGAGGCAGAGGGTCCTCCGGGTCCAAAGTGCTTTGGCCCAAGAATCATGAAAGAGCAGCCACCAGTTCGCAACTTTCAGTTGCCCTGTGACACCAAAACATACGATGGCACCACTAAGCTGGAAGACTGGCTCGCGGATTATGTGACCGCGGTATACGTCGCTGGCGGCGGAGGTTGTGTAGCCGGAGGAGGGAACCGGCGTTGGGCCGTGAGAATCGTGCCAACGTTTCTGGTAGGACCGGCAAGAATTTGGCTGAACAACTTGCCGGAAGGGAGCATAAATGGCTGGTTGGACTTTGAGGAAGCTTTTATGAGCAATTTTAGCAGCATCTACAGAAGGCCAAACAGGCCTTAGCAGCTCGCTTTGTGCGTGCAGCGCCCGCAGGAAACAGACCGGGATTATCTGACCCGGTGAAACTCCACTAGAAACTCTTGTGAAGGAGTGATAGAAGCTCAGGCCATTGCTTGGTTTAGCCAAGGATGCCGGCGAGGTTCGCCTTTGTGGGAAAGGCTGCAGAGAAACATGCCAACAACGTTGGCGGAAATGATACGTGTGGCGGATAATTATGCGTTGGGAGACCCAATGCAACCGGCAATACAAGCTGAGCCGGAACAATCAAACCCGCCTCAGCAGCGCCGAGGAACGATGCGGGATAACCGGAACAACAAAAGAAGGGAAGATTTCCCGGATCGAAGGTACGGTTCGCGGCAAGTTGCTGCCTGTGCAAGAAAACTCTGATGCCAGCGGCAGCCAGAGGCAAAGAACCGGATCGCAGCCATGGGCAGGTCCTAAGAAGCAATGGGTCGAAAAGAAACCCTAGGGCCAGAAAAAGAATTGGCAAGAACCCGCGAAATACACCATGGAAGCCGCCATGGATCAACCTTGCCGGTGGCACACGCCAAATCCGGATCACCCATCAAACCACTTGACAAAGGATTGTACCTAGACCAAATACTTGATGCAAAAGGGAGCGGTAAAAGATGCCCAAGCACAAGGGTGCAACACAATGATGCCACCACCACAAGATATGCCGCGCCGAGCAACAACTACCACCACCACCACCGCTTACCGGGGCAAATGCTTTACCGGTGCAGCCTCGACCAAACGAGCAGCGATGATCGGCAAGTCAATCAGGTTGGAGAAGGCCACGGCCAACCACCTCCACCGGCACCTTTGGGCCGGAATGTTTATGAAGATCCAGATGTGTGCTGTGTCGTGTTCGTCACCGGGCCGACAGACAAGCAAAGCCTGCGCCGCCGTTCCATGGAAGTAAACGCGGTGATGCCGGCAGTGCCAAAATACATGCCGTGGTCAGATCAGGAACACACATGGTCGTACCGGGATCACCCCAAAATCATGCCGAATCCGGGTGGTTACGCTCTCGTGGTGGACCCAATCATGAAGGGGCCAGCGACTCGCGTCAAGTTCAGCAAGGTGCTGATAGACAATGGGAGCAGCATAAACATAATGTACTGGCACACCATGCATACGCTGGGCATAACAGAGAACATGCTTCAGCCAACTCATACGACGTTCCACGGAATCGTTCCGGGTTTGTCCTGCGCACCGGTAGGAAAAGTCCGGGTGGACGTGTCGTTCGGAGGGCGTGACAATTGCCGGGTTGAAAACGTCGAGTTCGAGGTGGTGGACCTAGATAGTCCGTACCATGCACTGCTGGGGAGGCCAGCATTGGCAGCCTTCATGGCCTCGACCCACACGGCGTATCTCAATATGAAGATGCCGGCGCCTCGTGGACCCTTAACTGTGGTGGGAAACTACAAAGTCTCGCTGGAAACAACATCTGCCGGATCGAATCTAGCGGAATCGCTGGTGATCGCGGAGGAGAAAAGAAGGATGCAAACTGCAGTTGCGCTGGCTCAGTCCTCACAATTGAGCTTAGCGGCAATGAGTGCGAGTTTGAGCGCTCCGGCGTTCAAGCCGACGAAGGAAACAAAGGACATAGTGCTGGACCCGGCTTTCCCTGAGCGTACCGTTCGTATCGGTGCCGGTCTCAGCGAGGCATAGGAAAGCGCACTCGTCAGCTTCCTCCGTGAGAATCGGAATATCTTTGCCTGGTCTACTGATGACTTGGTAGGTGTTCCGAGGAGAGCTGATACGTCTCCAACGTATCGATAATTTCTTGTGTTCCATGCCACATTATTGATGTTATCTACATGTTTTATGCACACTTTATGTCATATTCGTGCATTTTCTCGGAACTAACCTATTAACAAGATGCCGAAGTGCCGGTTCTCGTTTTCTCGCTGTTTTTGGTTTCAGAAATCCTAGTAACGAAATATTCTCGGAATCGGACGAAATCAACGCCCGGGTTCCTATTTTTCCCGGAACCATCCGGAACACTCGAGAGCTGCCGGAGATGGGCCGGGGGGCCCCACACCACACCCGGGCGCGGGCCGGGCCCCGGCCGCGCCACCGGTCGTGAGGGCACCCCGGTGACCCACCGCGCCGCCTCTTCGCCTATATAAAGCCCCTGGATCGAAAACCCGAGACCAATTGACGAAACCCACGAAAACCTTCCGGAGCCGCCGCCATCGCGAAGCCAAGATCCGGGGACAGGATCTCCGTTCCGGCACCCTGCCGGAGCGGGGAAGTGCCCCCGGAAGGCTTCTCCATCGACACCGCTGCCATCTCCACCGCCATCTTCATCACCGCTGCTCGCTCCCATGAGGAGGGAGTAGTTCTCCATCGAGGCTCGGGGCTGTACCGGTAGCTATGTGGTTCATCTCTCTTCCATGTACTTCAATACAATGATCTCATTGAGATTCATATGAGTTTGTATCACAATTTATCTATGTGCTACTCTAGTGATGTGTTATTAAAGTAGTTTTATTCCTCCTACACGTGTGTAAAGGTGACAAGTGCGTGCACCGTGTTAGTACTTGGTTTATGCTATGATCATGATCTCTTGGAGATTGTGAAGTTAACTATTGCTAGGATAATATTGATGTGATCTATTCCTCCTACATATGCATGAAGGTGACAAGTGTGCATGCTATGCTAGTACTTGGTTTAGTCTCGTTGATCTATCTTACACTAAAGGTTACTAAAACATGAGCATTATTGTGGAGCTTGTTAACTCCGGCATTGAGGGTTCGTGTAATCCTACGCAATGTGTTCATCATCCAACAAAAGTGTAGAGTATGCATTTATCTATTCTGTTATGTGATCAATGTTGAGAGTGTCCACTAGTGAAAGTGTAATCCCTAGGCCTTGTTCCTAAATACTCGCTGAGTTACTACTCGCTTGTTTACTACTACTGCGTTACTACTGCTGAGTTACTACTGCTTGTTTATTGTTTTACTTGCGTTACTACTGCTGCAATACCACCACCATCAACTACGCGCCAAGCACTTTTCCGGCACCGTTGCTACCGCTCATACTTATTTATACCACCCGTATTTCACTATCTCTTCGCCGAACTAGTGCACCTATTAGGTGTGTTGGGGACACAAGAGACTTCTTGCTTTGTGGTTGCGGGGTTGCATGAGAGGGATATCTTTGACCTCTTCCTCCCCGAGTTCGATAAACCTTGGGTATCCACTTAAGGGAAACTTGCTGCTGTTCTACAAACCTCCGCACTTGGAGGCCCAACACCTGTCTACAAGAATAGAAGCTCCCGTAGACATCAAGCACTTTTCACGGCGCCGTTGCCGGGGAGGAAAGGTAAAAAGGCACTCATACTACGGTCCCAGGTAAAGCACTTTTCTGGCGCCGTTGTGTGTGTGCTCAAAGCTATTTCCTTTAGATCCTGCAATTGCAACTTTTTGTTTCTTGTTTACACTAGTTTGGCATAATGTATAAGAGTGAGCTTCTTGTTCTATTTCCGATTTAAAACTTGGATTGTTTGATGCGAAAATTAAAAAACCTATGAAATCTTATTTGCATGCTCGGTAGTAATATTAGTATGAACGCTTTGAACACCATTGTTGATAATGATATAGAAAGTTCTAAGCTTGGGGAAGCTGGTTTTCATGATATTTTTAGTCCCCCAAGCATTGAGGAGAAAATTTTCTTTGATGATACTTTGCCTCCTATTTATGATGATTATAATGATAGTGATCTTTTGGTGCCACCTACTATGGAGAGTAAATTTTGTTGTGATTATACTATGCCTCCTACACTTGATGAGAATAATAATGATAGCTACTTTGTTGAATTTGCTCCCACTACAACTAATAAAATTGACTATGCCTATGTGGAGAGTAATTATTTTATGCATGAGACTCATGATAAGAATGCTTTATGTGATAGTTATATTGTTGAGTTTGCTCATGATACCACTGGATATTATTATGAGAGAGGAAAATATGGTTGTAGAAATTTTCATGTTACTAAAATGCCTCTCTATGTGCTGAAATTTTTGATGCTACGCTTGTTTTATCTTCCTATGCTTGTTACTTTGCTCTTCATGAACTTGTTTATTTACAAGATTCCTATGCATAGGAAGCATGTTAGACTTAAATGTGTTTTTAATTTGCCTCTTGATGCTCTCTTTTGCTTCACATACTATCTCTTGCGAGTGCATCATTAAAACTGCTGAGCCCATCTTAATGGCTATAAAGAAAAGAACTTCTTGGGAGATAACCCATGTGTTATTTTGCTACAGTACTTTGTTTTATATTTGTGTCTTGGAAGTTGTTTACTACTGTAGCAACCTCTCCTTATCTTAGTTTTGTGTTTTGTTGTGCCAAGTAAAGTCTTTGATAGTAAAGTAAGTACTAGATTTGGATTACTGCGCAGAAACAGATTTCTTTGCTGTCACGAATCTGGGTCTAATTCTCTGTAGGTAACTCAGAAAATTATGCAAATTTACGTGAGTGATCCTCAGATATGTACACAACTTTCATTCAATTTGAGCATTTTCGTTTGAGCAAGTCTGGTGGCCTAATAAAATCCATCTTTACGGACTGTTCTGTTTTGACAGATTCTGCCTTTTATTTGGCATTGCCTCTTTTGCTATGTTGGATGAATTTCTTTGATCCACTAATGTCCAGTAGCATTATGCAATGTCCAGAAGTGTTAAGAATGATTGTGTCACCTCTGAACATGTTAATTTTTATTGTCCACTAACCCTCTAATGAGTTGTTTCGAGTTTGGTGTGGAGGAAGTTTTCAAGGGTCAAGAGAGGAGGATGATATACTACGATCAAGGAGAGTGAAAGCTCTAAGCTTGGGGATGCACCCGGTGGTTCACCCCTGCATATATCAAGAAGACTCAAGCGTCTAAGCTTGGGGATGCCCAAGGCATCCCCTTCTTCATCGACAACATTATCAGGTTCCTCCCCTGAAACTATATTTTTATTCCATCACATCTTATGTGCTTTTTCTTGGAGCGTCGGTTTGTTTTTGTTTTTGTTTTTGTTTGAATAAATGCTTGTGTGGGAGAGAGACACGCTCCGCTGGTTCATATGAACACATGTGTTCTTAGCTCATAATATTCATGGCGAAGTTTCCTCTTCGTTAAATTGTTATATGGTTGGAATTGAAAAATGATACATGTAGTAATTGCTAAAAATGTCTTGGGTAATGTGATACTTGGCAATTTTTGTGCTCATGTTTAAGCTCTTGCATCATATACTTTGCACCTATTAGTGAAGAATACATAGAGCATGCTAAAATTTGGTTTGCATAATTGGTCTCTCTAAGGTCTAGATAATTTCTAGTATTGAGTTTGAACAACAAGGAAGACGGTGTAGAGTCTTATAATGTTTACAATATGTCTTTTATGTGAGTTTTGCTGCACCGGTTCATCCTTGTGTTTGTTTCAAATAAGCCTTGCTAGCCTAAACCTTGTATCGAGAGGGAATACTTCTCATGCATCCAAAATACTTGAGCCAACCACTATGCCATTTGTGTCCACCATACCTACCTACTACATGGTATTTCTCCGCCATTCCAAAGTAAATTGCTTGAGTGCTACCTTTAAACAATTCAAAATTTATTACCTCTTATTTGTGTCAATGTTTTATAGCTCATGAGGAAGTATGTGGTGTTTATCTTTCAATCTTGTTGGGCAACTTTCACCAATGGACTAGTGGCTTCATCCGCTTATCCAATAATTTTGCAAAAAGAGCTGGCAATGGGATTCCCAGTCCCAAATTAATTAACCAAAAAAAGGCACTCCTCCATGGTATGTGATTGTTGGACGGCACCCGAAGGATTCGGTTAGCCATGGCTTGTGTAAGCAAAGGTTGGGAGGAGTGTCAGCATAATAAAACTAAAATAAAAAGGTACTCCTTCATGGTATGAGATTGTTGGCAGGCACCCGAGGATTCGGTTAGCCATGGTTTGTGAATGAAAGGTTGGAAGGAGTGCCACCCAAAAATAAAATAAAATGGGAGCCGCTCTTTGAAGGTTTGTCTGGCAAGGGGTTAGAGTACCCGCTACCATTCGTTGACAACAACATACACCTCTCAAAACTTTACTTTTATGCTCTCTTTATGTTTTCAAAATCAAAGCTCTAGCACAAATATAGCAATCGATGCTTTCCTCTTTGAAGGACCATTCTTTTACTTTTATGTTGAGTCAGTTCACCTATTTCTCTCCACCTCAAGAAGCAAACACTTGTGTGAACTTTGCATTGATTCTTACATATTTGCATATTGCATTTATTATATTACTCTATGTTGACAATATCCATGAGATATACATGTTACAAGTTGAAAGCAACCGCTGAAACTTAATCTTCTTTTGTGTTGCTTCAATACCTTTACTTTGAATTATTGCTTTATGAGTTAACTCTTATGCAAGACTTATTGATGCTTGTCTTGAAGTGCTATTCATGAAAAGTCTTTGCTTTATGATTCACTTGTTTACTCATGTCATACACATTGTTTTGATCGCTGCATTCTTTACATATGCTTTACAAATAGTATGATCAAGATTATGATGGCATGTCACTCCGAAATTATCTTTGTTATCGTTTTACCTGCTCGGGACGAGCGGAACTAAGCTTAGGGATGCTGATACGTCTCCAACGTATCGATAATTTCTTGTGTTCCATGCCACATTATTGATGTTATCTACATGTTTTATGCACACTTTATGTCATATTCGTGCATTTTCCGGAACTAACCTATTAACAAGATGCCGAAGTGCCGGTTCTGTTTTCCGCTGTTTTTGGTTTCGAAATCCTAGTAACGAAATATTCTCGGAATCGGACGAAATCAACGCCCGGGTTCCTATTTTTCCCGGAACCATCCAGAACACTCGAGAGCTGCCAGAGATGGGCCAGGGGGGCCCCACACCACACCTGGGCGCGGGCCAGGCCCTGGCCGCGCCACCTGGTGGTGAGGGCACCCTGGTGACCCCCCTGCGCCGCCTCTTCGCCTATATAAAGCCCCTGGATCGAAAACCCGAGACCAATTGACGAAACCCACGAAAACCTTCCAGAGCCGCCGCCATCGCGAAGCCAAGATCTGGGGGACAGGATCTCTGTTCCGGCACCCTGCCGGAGCGGGGAAGTGCCCCCGGAAGGCTTCTCCATCGACACCGCTGCCATCTCCACCGCCATCTTCATCACCGCTGCTCGCTCCCATGAGGAGGGAGTAGTTCTCCATCGAGGCTCGGGGCTGTACCGGTAGCTATGTGGTTCATCTCTCTTCCATGTACTTCAATACAATGATCTCATTGAGATTCATATGAGTTTGTATCACAATTTATCTATGTGCTACTCTAGTGATGTGTTATTAAAGTAGTTTTATTCCTCCTACACGTGTGTAAAGGTGACGATGCGTGCACCGTGTTAGTACTTGGTTTATGCTATGATCATGATCTCTTGGAGATTGCGAAGTTAACTATTGCTATGATAATATTGATGTGATCTATTCCTCCTACATATGCATGAAGGTGACGAGTGTGCATGCTATGCTAGTACTTGGTTTAGTCTCGTTGATCTATCTTACACTAAAGGTTACTAAAACATGAGCATTATTGTGGAGCTTGTTAACTCCGGCATTGAGGGTTCGTGTAATCCTACGCAATGTGTTCATCATCCAACAAAAGTGTAGAGTATGCATTTATCTATTCCGTTATGTGATCAATGTTGAGAGTGTCCACTAGTGAAAGTGTAATCCCTAGGCCTTGTTCCTAAATACCGCTGAGTTACTACTGCTTGTTTACTACTACTGCGTTACTACCGCTGAGTTACTACCGCTTGTTCATCGTTTTACTGCGTTACTACTGTCGCAATACCACCACCATCAACTACGCGCCAAGCACTTTTCTGGCACCTTTGCTACTGCTCATACTTATTTATACCACCTGTATTTCACTATCTCTTCGCCGAACTAGTGCACCTATTAGGTGTGTTGGGGACACAAGAGACTTCTTGCTTTGTGGTTGCAGGGTTGCATGAGAGGGATATCTTTGACCTCTTCCTCCCTGAGTTCGATAAACCTTGGGTATCCACTTAAGGGAAACTTGCTGCTATTCTACAAACCTCTGCACTTGGAGGCCCAACACTGTCTACAAGAATAGAAGCTCCCGTAGACATCAGGAGCTGGCTGAGCACTCTCTGAACGTCCGGAAGGATGCCAAGCCGGTGCGACAACCTTTGCGCCGGTTCGCTGAAGATAGGAGGAAGATTATAGGAGAAGAGGTGACGAAGTTGTTAGTTGCCGGTTTCATTGTGGAAGTCACGCATACTGAGTGGCTAGCCAATCCGGTAATGGTCGAAAAGAAGAAAGATGAGAACCTGGAGGCAAAAGCTCCAAAGGTGTGGCGCATGTGCATCGACTACACCAACCTCAACAAGGCTTGCCCAAGAGATCCCTTTCCCCTACCACGGATCGATCAAGTGATTGATTCCACTGCTGGGTGTGAGTTGTTGTCTTTCCTGGATGCTTATTCCGGTTTCCACCAAATCCCCTTGAAAAAGGAAGATCAAATAAAAACTGTGTTCATTACCCCGCACGGGGCTTATTGCTATATCACTATGCCTTTTGGTTTGCGCAACGCTGGTGCAACGTACCAGCGCTGTATGCAAAAATTCTTGTTTGATCAAATTGGAAAGAATGTGCAGGTATATGTGGATGACATTGTGGTAAAAACCAAGATAAAAGATACCCTAATTGACGATATCCGGCAAACATTTGATAATTTAAGAAGGTTCCGGATGAAACTTAATCCGGCAAAATGTACCTTCGGTGTCCCTGCCGGCAAGCTACTGGGTTTACTCGTCTCAAGTCGGGGCATCGAGGTCAATCCGGTAAAAATCCGGGCAATTGAGAGAATGTCGATACCGCAAGATCTTAAGGACGTGCAAAAGTTTACCGGAAGCTTAGCATCGCTGAGCCGGTTCATAAGCAGGTTAGGAGAGAAGGCCTTGCCGCTTTATGCTTTGATGAAAAAATCCGATACGTTCGTCTGGACCCCTCAGGCAGACGCGGTGTTTAAAGAACTGAAAACAATGCTAGCCACTGCGCCGATACTGGCTTCACCATTGGAAAGAGGGCCCATGTTGCTATACATAGCGGCAACTAACCGGGTTGTGAGTGTTGTTGTGGTGGTAGAAAGAGAAGAGGAAGGAAAAACCATCCAGAGGCCGGTATACTACCTGAGCGAGGTGCTCTCCCTCTCAAAGCAAAACTACCCACACTTGCAGAAAATGACCTATGGCGTTTTCATGGCCGCCACCAAGCTCAAACACTACTTTGAGGAACACCCTATGAAGGTGGTGAGTGAAGCACCCATCTCCGATATCATGTGTAACAAAGATGCTAGCGGCAGGATTGCAAAATGGGCAATACAGATATCACCATATGTACCGGCGTATGAAAGAAGAGACGCTATCAAATCGCAAGCTTTAGCTGATTTCTTGGTTGATTGGGCGGAAATGCAGTACAAGCCCCCAGATCAAAGGATAGAACATTGGAAGATGCACTTTGACGGATCCAAGCTCAAAGAGGGTCTAGGTGCCGGTGTTGTACTAACCTCACCAAAGGGAGATCATCTCCGGTATGTTTTACAAGTACATTTCAGGGCATCAAACAATGTCGCTGAATACGAGGCTTTGATCCATGGGCTTAAGGTCGCAAAAGAAATCGGTGCACACCGGATCATTTGCTATGGAGACTCGGATCTTGTGGTACAACAATGTTCCGGAGATTGGGACGCAAAAGATGCCAACATGGCCTCGTACCGGTTTCACGTGCAAAAGATTGCCGGTTTCTTCGAAGGGTGTGAGTTTCACCATGTACCGCGTGCGGAAAATGAAGCCGCGGATGCTTTGTCCAAGCTAGGCTCATCTAGGCAAGAAATTCCTCCCGGAATAGCTTTGGCACACTTAAGAGTACCATCAATCAAGCCAAGTCCGGAGTCGGAGTCAATCTTTGTACCGAAATCACACATTGTACCAATGGATATCGACGAAGGAAACCCGGGGACTGTTCCGGCAGACTCGGGGACTATTCCGGTAAGGTCGGGGACCGCTGCGCCGGTATCGGAAGAAACAATGCTGGTGGACAACATGGACATAGACGTACCGGTGTTCCTAGTTCGGGAGATACCCTCATGGGTTGAACCTATTAAGGAATTCCTGATCAGCGGCACCTTGTCGGTTGACGAAAATGAATCGAGAAGGATTCAGAGGAGGTCCAAAGCCTACACCATCATCAATGGCGAGGTATACAAAAGGAGTGTTACCGGTGTCCTCCAAATGTGTGTGGAACCGGAAGAGGGAAAAGAAATGCTCGAGGAAATACACCGAGGGGAGTGTGGGCACCACGCTTCATCAAGGGCCCTAGTGGCAAAGGTTTTCCGGCATGGGTTCTATTGGCCAACGGCTTTGGAGAACGCGGAGGATCTGGTAAGAAAATGCAATGGGTGCCAGAGGTACGCCAAGCAAAATCATACCCCAGCCTCAGGTTTAAAGACAATACCATTAACTTGGCCGTTTGCCGTTTGGTGCCTAGACATGGTTGGCCCATTCAAAACGAAGAAGGGGAAACATGACCCACATCTTGGTTATGGTGGACAAATTCACCAAGTGGCTAGAGGTAAAACCCATTGCAAAGTGTGATGGGGGCACATCGGTGAAATTCTTAAAAGATGTCATTTTGCGGTATGGATACCCACATAGCATTATCACTGACAATGGCACAAACTTTGCTCAAGGTGAGTTCAAAAGATTTTGTGAGGACAACAACATCCGGTTGGATTTGTGCTCAGTCGCACACCCACAAGGCAATGGCCAAGTTGAAAGGACAAACGCTTTGGTACTTTCCGGTATCAAACCAAGACTCATCGACGCGGTGGAAAAATCACCGGGGTGTTGGCTCGATGAGCTACCATCAGTGCTGTGGAGTATAAGAACAACTCCAAACCGGTCCACCGGATACACTCCGTTTTTCATGGTTTATGGAGCAGAAGCGGTCATACCAACCGACATTCTCCATGATTCGCCAAGGGTGCAACTCTATACCGAAGAAGAGGTAAAGGAGGCACGAGAAAATGATGTGGGCTTGCTAGAAGAAGCAAGAGAGTTAGCTTTGGCAAGAACAGCCATTTACCAGCAAAACCTCAGACGCTACCACAGCCGGAAGGTTAACCCAAGAGTGTTCCGGGAAGGAGACCTGGTGCTACGCCTGGTGCAGCGCACTGAAGGCTGGCACAAGCTTTCCCCTCCGTGGGAAGGACCTTTCATCGTGAGAAAAGCTCTCCAAAATGATGCCTACTACCTAATTGATGCACAGGAATGGAAGAAAGGAAAGGCGGACAGGTCCGGAGAGGAGACCAAGCGTCCATGGAATGTAGCTTTGTTGCGTCCTTTCTACTCTTGAAGTTGTGGTGTAAGAAGTTCCTTTTTGTACCTTATTTGCTATGAATAAAAGATGTCGGAACCTCGAATGAATCTTCGGGACTACCCCACTAAGGTTGCATGTAACTTGTTTATTTTTTCAGTTTACCGGTTGCTTATTGAACGTTTTTTCTTTCCGGTTTAGTAGTGTGCTAAACCCTACCGGAGTCTTCGACTCTGCTGCTGTCCGCAATCCGGCTTCATGGCAAGCAAGATAAACCGGTAGGGGATAAGCACATGAACTACGAAAAGGGAGAGTGGGAAAGAACAATTCGGAAAGATTTAACTAACCCCGGTTATACCGGTTTTTTGCAAAAATTTCGAGTTATTTCTAAGTTCAAGAAAATGCTTGCTTGGTAAAAGAACTTTGCGCTCGTATGCCAGAAACGCCCAGAGAAGGTAGGCAGAGCCGAAGCAAAAGAACCAAGTGTGCATCGAATTGGATGCGGAAACAATTTCGGAATCACTGCAGTGCAAGACAAAAATCGAAACGATAAGCAAAGTGCTAAGTAGCAAACCAACATAACTTAATAAGTTACCGGTGTGCAAGACACCAGCATAAATTGTTGCACCACAAACCACAAACATAAGTTTTATCTTACATCATAAACCCCGGCATACCGGGGTCGAATTTAACAAGTTCTGTTATCGAGCAAGCAGGAGCAGACAAGTTTGTTCAGGCAACGGGGGCATCAGGGGGAGCAGTGCTGGCCTCGGGAGCTTCCGGCGGCACATCCTCGGCATCTTCACCTTCATCTCCCTCTTCTTCTTCCTCATCGCTGAGGTAGTCCTTGACATCAGGAGGGGGAGGGATGAAGGTGCGGACTTCGGCATACTCAGCAAGCCGGTAGGCCCGATCCTGCCGCTTCGCGGTAAGAACCGGATCCACGTCGGTAGGAGCACCTTCGCGTACGCCTTGGAGCGCGTCCAGATTCAACTCTGGATACCAGGAGCACGCGGAGCGAAGCGCGGTGTCAGCTCCAGCGCGAGCTGCAGAGCATTGCCACTCACGAATCCGGCGCCCTGCCTCCTTCAGCCGGTGGGCGGTGAGGGTGATGTTGGCCGGCATGGCTTCTTCAGGCCACATCACCTTGAATATTTGGATGGCAGCATCCGGAAGATCAACAAGGGTGCGGTCCACTGAGCGCATGTGTTGAACTCGGGCGGAGAGGGCGACCAGATAGTCGTACCCGTCCCAGTGCGCGTCCATGTTAGGAAATTCCCGCGCCACCCGATCCTCCATCACCTTTTTCACGGCGTGTGCCTGGGACTCCGGGAAGTGTTCTACAAGAAGAAAGGAAGAGCATAAGCACAAGATACCGGAAAACAGTCTGCCGGAAGGAAAAGGAACACTGATGTATTTTCAAAAAGAGAAAGCTTATAAACGAAGGAAGGGACAAGGCAAGGACTTACGGAAAGCCAGCGCATCGATCTGCATAACCAGCCGATCATATTCTTTGTGATCAGTGGTCATGACCTCAATATGGTGCTCCGCTGCCTTCCGCGCCTTCCTTTCCTCCTCCAACTCCGTCCTCAGCACCGTGTTGGAGTTCGTGGAATCCTCCATGACCTCCGCCAGCCTGGCCTCGGCTGCAGCACCGGGCATCCTTCGCAGCTTGGTCCCGCCGGGAGCGCGGCCTGCATAGCCTGTTCCTTCAACTCCCTCGAGGCGGTCTTCTGGGCGTCCAGTGCCTCGCGATGCTCCTTGATGAGCTGCTCTTTTTCGCCTAGGCACCGGAAAGAAAAGTGTTAGCAAGTAGCAGCTGGTAAAATAAAAAAGAACGAGTCAACCGGAAGGAAAAAGTGCCACCTTGAAGAGTGGCAATCTGGACCTTGAGGGCCTCGATGGTAGCTTCCGGAACAGCTGTTGAACAAAAGATGCGTAGGTGTTAAAGAAGAAACTTTCCGGTGAAAAGATGCCGGAAGAAAAGAAAGGAAACAAACCTTGGCAGTGGCTGTGGGCCTCGGCAAGATCCCGATGCTCCCACAGAAGCTCCTCGAAGAGCTGCTTCCAGGCATCCGCGGTGCTCTGTTCAAGAGAAGATAATTGTGAAAAAGAAAGAGCAAAGTTTTTAACCCGAAACTCGGGGACTGGCTATGCCGGTTTCGCGCGTTTCTAGTTAAGTTTCGCGCTAAGAGCAAAGATCTTAACCCGAAACTCGGGGACTAGCTATGCCGGTTTCGCGCGTTTCTACTTAAAGTTTCGCGCTAAGAGCAAAGATCTTAACCCGAAACTCGGGGACTGGCTATGCCGGTTTCGCGCGTTTCTAGCTAAGTTTCGCGCTAAGAGCTACGCTCTCAACACGAAACTCGGGGACTGGGAGGATAGACAAGATCCGGAAAGAAAGAAACCGACATCAACAAAAGTTACAAGAAGGTTGGCGAAACTTACCACCACGTTGCTGGTGACGTCGTACCACGCACTGTCGAACTTCTTCACGGCACGCTTGAGCCGCATGAAGTGTTCTTCAGTGGACCGCGGCCCAACGGGATCCGGCGCTGGAAGGCGGCCCTTCCCCAAGCCACGGGTGGATGCGGAGATGTCCGCATCGTTCCATTTTTGGGCATAGGGGAGAAGGTGCCCCAGCTCCTTGCCCTCGCGCTTCAGCTCAACAATCCGGCCCAGGAGGCCGGAAGGTTTCTCTGGGACCGCAGCAGCGGCAGGCCCGACATGCAGCACTAGAGACTGCGAGCCGGTTGATGCGCTGCCGTCTACGACCTTTCTGCGGGACGCCCCCGGCTTGAGGAACTGGGTGATCTTGGGAGTCGTCGGCAGCGGCTTTGGCTTGGCCGCGGGAGGTCCTTGGCTGGGCGGCGGAGTTGGAGTAGTCCCGGCTGGCTCGAGGATAGGAGCTTCCGGGCGTGATGCTGAAGGAGCCGGCGCGGAGGTATCCGGCGCGGCCTTGGTGGGGGAAGAGCTTGGCTGCTTCTTCTTCTTCTTCTCTGGGGGGGGGGACCAGAGGTTCCGCCCGCCCAGGCAGCTTGGCCGTCGGCGCCGCCGTTGCCGGCGCCGATGTCTTGGGTCTCGGGAGGGAAGATAAGATCCTCCTCCGCGCGGTGATCCGGCGGTGTAGGGGCCGCGCGCCCCGAACTTGTAATGCCTCCCGGAGGGGAGGCAGAGGTGTTGCCGGCACCAGATGGCGCCGGGCTAGAATGAGGAGGAGGAGTCGAGGTCCTGGCCGAGCCGGCAGGGTCCTCTGGCTTGGAGCCAAGCTGAAGCGCGGGGCTGAAAGAGAGAAAAAGAAAGGGTTGGGAAAAAAGCAACCGGAAAAGAACTTGGTAAGAGGAAAACAAACAAAAAGAGAAGTAAAGAACTTACCCGGAAGAAACCGGCATCCGCTTGTGCTTGTAGCGCTTGGTGCCAACTTCTTTTCCCCCAAGGACTTCAGTCCGAGGGCGTTTGGCAGGAGGAGCCTGGCTAGGGCCGGCGTCAGCAGCCGGAGCCTTTTCTTCTGGCCTTGGGCCATGAGTTTCTCCACAAACTCGTCCCCGGCCTCGGCCCCCAGAGGAACGACGTGCTCGTGGACCTGTGGTTCGGGGCTAGCTGAGGGAGCGTCTACAGAAGGAGTAGGTAACAGAAGGATATGAGAGATCAAAAAGGAAAGCTACCTCAACTGAGCTCAGGTCGTCGGACGAACCGGCTGGCTCCGGTGGAGATTTGCTGAGGCGCGAAGCTAGAGTCCGGCCCATCTTCAGGTCTAGCCAATGGATGAAAGGATCCGGGTCGAACTTGTCAAGGGCGCGCTTCCGGCAAGGGCCTCGCCGGTCTGAGTCGATGCGGGGGAAGCGGTCCTTGGCCTGAAAACAAGCAAGAAAAACAGTTAGTCGCGGTATAAAAGCTACCGGCAAATCAACCCAAGTTGCGCAAATCTCTTACTTCTTGGGTTGGAGGATTAGTGGAACTGAGAGGCCGGAGACCCCATTCCCAGTCAACCGGCATGTCCGTTTGGCATATCTGGCTAGCCTTCAGGACCACATCTGCCTTGCTCAAGGGCAGGCCGGTGATATTGGTGGGATCGCCGGGGCCATACATCTCGCTCATCTTGTGAACGCGACGCTTGAGGGGAAGCACCCGGCGGCTGATGAAGGTGCGGATGATATCGTCGGAGCAAATGTCGGTGTCATTCATCAGCTTCAACATGAAGCGTACCACCCGGTTCGTCTCAATGTGATCCGCACCAGGGTTGTAGTTCCAGTTGATCTTGGCGGGCGGCGCCGGGTTGAAGGGCGCCAAGTTGATGAGATCAGTGGCGCTCTTGTTCTTCACGTAGAAGAACGTTGTCTGCCACAAGCGGCAAGACTCGAGGCCATTGAACTTGAAAAAGGGGCTCCCTTGGCGGGAGCCGATGATACAAGTGTTATCACCAGAATTTGACCAAGTCAGAGGTGGGCTGCGATCAGGATGGACGTGAAGAAATATATATATAGAAGGAATACATGGATCGGCCTTTTATACCAAGTTGGGCTTAATTGCCCATGTATCTGTAACATATTAGATCGCATCTTAGTTTAAAGATAGAATCTTACTCGTGCACGGTTTAGTGCACGCCCACATTAGAAAGTCCCCTGGACTATAAATATGTACCGAGGGTTTATGGAATAAACAACAACAAACGTTCAACCACAAACAAATCTCGGCGCATCGCCAACTCCTTCGTCTCGAGGGTTTCTACCGGTAAGCACCATGCTTCCTAGATCGCATCTTGCGATCTAGGCAGCACAAGCCTACCCACGTTGTTCATGCGTTGCTCGTGCTGAAGCGTTTTTGATGGCGAGCAGCGTAGTTATCTTAGACATGCGTTGCGAGGCTGATCCTTGTGATCGGCCCCAAAAATTTATGAAGGGACATTACAAAACCTTCATCGAACAAGTAACATGGGGGCCGATTCCAGCAATCGGCCAAAATTATCCTCACCCTCCATTTTGTCTGGGTTTAGTACGTTATCCAACAGAGCCGATACCATCAAATCTCTTAACAGAATCGGCTCGGGGGGGGGGCACATAGAAGGATAAAGCACGAGGAAAAGCAGTCTCATCTTTTGGTGATAGGTATTGGAATATGGGGGGCCGATGCACTAGTCGGCCGTAAAAAAAAAATCTGAAAATTCGAAAATTTTCGAGCACAGCCGATGCAGCAGACATCGACTTAAGGATACGAAAGCCGGTGCATGGCCATCGACTCAAGAAAAATAAGAGCTCGGACAATGCCAGGAGCAGCCTGGACGTGCGGATCAGGTCAAGGATGGATCGCATCAGATCCACCAAAGGAAAGGAGCCGATCTAACTGGCAAGGCGCAGGGAGAACCGAAGAAACTCGGGGGGCAGCTCACCTTGAAGGTTCTCTGCTTGGGGCTACGTCATGAGTTAAGGCTAATGTCGGCACATGTGTCTGGCTCGCCTTCACTAAGGCTCGGGGGGCAGCTCACCCTAAAAGTCATTGCTCTAGGGAGCCGATTTGGTTGGAATCGGCTAGCCCTGCGACACAACTGGTTTGGAGAGCGGTGTTCCGTTACAGAGTCATCAGTTTGAGCATCCAAGACGGTTCCAGGGCTCTTTTAAGGTCACTTGCTCGAAGATCAAGTCGCCAGCTTACCAAGATCGGCTGTGTCATCGTCATCGGCAGAAGCCAGCTGGTTTGGAGGGATGGCTGAATTGGCCCGTCTCGCAGATCATCATGAAACTGATGTGCTACCATCAGTCACTAAGCGTGGAATAGGCCAACAGTCGACAAGCTCAGCATGAAAGAAATCGGCGAAATCAAGCTAAGGGAATTCTTCATTAATATGGGGATTTCTTACAATGGGGAGCCGATTGCTCAAGGAGGGAAGAACAAAAGAAGGGTCTATTGACCAATCTACTACGGCTAGGCCTATACTATTAAGATCCTAATCTACGGGCCATCACTGCCCTCATCATCATCCTCAGAACTCTCATCCGCACTGCTGCCGATGGGCTCTTCGTCGCTACTTATGTAGCCCTCCACGGGGGCTTCATCCCCGTCTTCGTCGTCGCTGTTGTCGTCGTCCCACCACATGCGGAGACGCTTCGCTGGCGGGTAGCCCTCGAGGGAGTCGTCGTCGTCGTCGTCTTCTTCTCCCTCTTCTTCAGAGGTGGGGCAGCCGTCCCGGGAGAACTCGGTCGTCCTCACTTTTGGGCTCCGAGCTCCCCATCGGCGAGGAACCGAAGATCTTCATCCCCGCCGGTCAAGGATTTGTCGTCCTCGGACCAAATGGAGGAGGCATGGCTCTCCTCGTCCCGGTCTTCCGGGGCACGAATTTCTGGCGGCGTCTCGCGGGAGGAGTCGGACCCGTAGGAAAACTCGGAGGAAGAGGAAGAAGACATGGCGGCACAGAGGGTTTTTTGGTGCTAATGCGAGAAGGACGAAGGAGACGCAAGCCGTTTAGAACAGTTAAATAAAGGGGATATGGGAGAGATTCAATGCCACAGCAGTTTCCGAAGAGATGTTGCCCAACAGGGAAAGCTTTACAACCACGTGGAGAAGTGGAAGGGGCAAGGCATCATGATGGGGATTCTGCGGCAGCTCTGTTCTGCTACGACATGACCCGATGAAAGAAAGGCATCATGATTTTGGAAATGTCATTTCCAAAACCAGGGGGCATGTGTTATCACCAGAATTTGACCAAGTCAGAGGTGGGCTGCGATCAGGATGGACGTGAAGAAATATATATATAGAAGGAATACATGGATCGGCCTTTTATACCAAGTTGGGCTTAATTGCCCATGTATCTGTAACATATTAGATCGCATCTTAGTTTAAAGATAGAATCTTACTCGTGCACGGTTTAGTGCATGCCCACATTAGAAAGTCCCCTGGACTATAAATATGTACCGAGGGTTTATGGAATAAACAACAACAAACGTTCAACCACAAACAAATCTCGGCGCATCGCCAACTCCTTCGTCTCGAGGGTTTCTACCGGTAAGCACCATGCTGCCTAGATCGCATCTTGCGATCTAGGCAGCACAAGCCTACCCACGTTGTTCATGCGTTGCTCGTGCTAAAGCGTTTTTGATGGCGAGCAGCGTAGTTATCTTAGACATGTTAGGGTTAGCATTGTTCTTCATGTTACATGCTTTCGTAGTGCAACCCTTGCATGTCTAGCCGCCCTTACGCCTATCTTAGGCGTAGGGCGGCACCCCGCTTGATCGTAGTATAGTAGATCCGATCCGTTACGATTGCTCCTTGTTATACAAGGATTAGTTTAATATCAGCAATAGTTAGGCCTCACAAAGGGGGGGAGGATCCAGCGGCACGTAGGGTGTCGTTCGTTGGCCCTAAGCAGGATGTTCCGAGGATCAACCTCGTGTTGGTTTTTAGGCCCTGTTTAGGATCGGCTTACGATCACCGTGCGTGGCCGCGAGGCCCAACCTGGAGTAGGATGATCCGATTATGCGGTGAAAACCCCACATCGTCGTAGATCTCATCAGCTTTACCTTGATCAAGCAGGACCACCATATATTCGGACACCTCGTCTGAATCATGGGTGAATCGGCTCCTTGAGCCGATTCACAGGATAACCTGAGAGCCGATCGAGGCTCGTATTTAACGTTTACGTGTGTGCCCCTGCAGGAAACTAAGCGAGGCATCATCCACACCTTCCCGACCAGGTATAGGTCAGGTGGCACGCCCTTGTGATAAACATCGGTGCGTGCGACCGGGAGGCTTTGCGGGCCGTCGCTCGTAGGGACTAGGGCCAGCCGCAGCCCTAGTTGTTCCCGGCTCTACGGTGTTGCCCGTCTCTACCCGCCGGTGGGTTTTGACGTCAACACATTTCGGCACGCCCGGTGGGACAACCGACGACATCCACGACATCGCCATCTACATCCAAGATGGCGGAAGACACTCCGGTCACATACGCGGATCTGCCTGATGAGCTCAAGAAGAAGCATGACGAGATCAAGGCAACCCTCGAAGCCGAACTCATCGGCTCCTTCCACCGAACCCGCTCCCATGGCGTCGGTGGAAGGGTTTCACGCCGAAGGCGCGCTCGATGGAGTGGACCTGTCCGCCCCGTCGAAGAACGCACCAGGTCGCCGCGGCAGGAGATCAACTACATGGTGGCCCACTCGCCGCACCGCCACTCGAGAGCCTCGGTGAACACCTTGGAGCGTGTCGCTCTGCGCGTCGTCCAGGAAATCATGAGTCACCGGTACTCCCCGTCGGGACCGGCTCTGGGGACTTTCAAAGGAGAGATGCCGCTCCAGCCCCAGCCGTTCGCATGGGCAGCACCGGAGCTGCCGAACTCATCGGCATACGTCGTCTACAAGGTTGGCGGTGATCCTAGTGACTACCAATTCCTACCCGAGCCACCTAAGGAGATCCCGCACGGATACACGTGCGCATACGTGCCGGACTGCAACGCCTGGGCACTCTCGAACCAGGCTGCAATATCAGCGGCCTCTGGAACGGCAGGAGGAACGTCAGGAGCCGATCCCGAGAAGCAATCTTGGTCGACTAAGTACGCCACCCCGACGAACCTCCAAGGCCCAGCTCCTGCAGTTGGCTTAGAACCGGAAAAGCAAGCATGGCTGGTCAAGTATGCCACCCCGGCGAATCTCCAGGGTTCGACACCTTCAGCCATCACAACGGATCAGATCTGTGCAATTCTGAAAGATCAATTCGGTATGATGCCGAAAAGGAAGGCGTTCGGCTACACCAAGCCGTACCCCAACAGCTACGAACTGATCCCGCTGCCACCCAAATATCGGCTCCCGGACTTCACAAAGTTCGGTGGGATCGGACGGGTCCAGCTCCATCGAGCATGTGAGCCGATATTTGGCACAGCTGGGCACGATCTCAGCGTCGGATGAGTTGCGCGTGAGGTTCTTCTCACGGTCCCTCACGAGATCGGCTTTCGGGTGGTACACATCGCTACCACCGAACTCCATCCAAACTTGGAAGCGATTGGAAGAGCAGTTCCATGAGCAATATCATTCGAAGCTTCGAGTCTAGCATTGCCGATCTAGCACAACTACGTCAGAAGCGCGGAGAAACCGTGACAGAATACATCCAGCGCTTCCGAGAATCTTAGGAACCGATGCTATTCGGTTCGTATAACCGAAAAGGAAGCGATCGAGTTGGCAGTAGCAGGGCCTTGCAACACAGCTCAAGGACATGGCCTCCCAAGCGATTATCCCTCGCCGGCGCACGTGGTTCGGAAACTTTCAGCATATGAACAGCGCCACCCGGACTCGTACCAAGACAAGTTCAAGCGTGCAGTAGCCCCGGTCGATGCGGAGGAGGACGAAGTTCCTGCGGGAGACCAAGAAGTAGCAAGGGCTGAGTGGACTCGGGGAGGAACCCCGTGTCCTCGCAAATGGGTAAAGCCACCGGGCCCGCCCGGGGGATTTGATTTTGACGTGACCAAGACCGAGCAAATCTTCGACCTCCTACTCAAGGAAAAGCATTTGAAGATACCCGAAGGTCTCAAATTCCCCACGGCGCAAGAGCTGAATGGAAAGCCATACTGCAAATGGCATAACTCGCTCTCCCATGCCACCAACGACCGCCGGGTGTGGCGTCAGCACATCCAAGCGGCGATAGAGAACGGGCGTCTAATTTTCAACCAGTACGCCATGAAGGTCGATACCCAGCCCTTCCCCGCCGTGAACATGGTGGAGTATGCTTGCCATGCAGGGTGCCGCCGGGTTTCTGTGCAATATCAACATGGTAGATCTTGGACACCACGCCGGCAAGGATGGAGATGAGGGCAGCTGCTCTCATAGCAAAGAAACGGAGGAAGCCGCTCCACGCGATCGGTTCCGCCAAGACGGCAAGCGCTACGTAACCAAGGGAGAAGTGAAGAACATAAGATATCGGCGACCTCTCTCCGATCACCTCCTCAACAAGTATGTGAGTCGATACGACCAACGCCGACGGTCCGGCGATGATGATGAAAGAGTTCGTCTGGCCAGAGAAGCCAGAAGACATCGTCGGCAGAATCGCGATGAGGAGGAGCACGAGCGTTGTGCCAAGGGAAAGGCAAGGGAGCAAGGCGACGAGGACAGGCACTGGGATTGTCCCTTCTTCAGGGCATCGCCGGGATTCGAGGAATGAGCCGATTGCCAACAATCGGCAATTGCCCGAATGCAACCGGAAGAAGAAGGAGGCAGCCAACGTGTCCGTGTTCGAGCGCTTAGGACCTCTCCCGCCACAGCATCAAACGAGCTGAGTCCCCTCGATGGGAAGATCTCAAAGATTCGGAAGACGAGGGAGAAGAAGAAGAAGACAGTACCACCGACCAAGGTGGTGCCCCGACGGACTCAACCGTTCCCGGAAACGCAGGGTTCAACGATTGCACGGCCCGGAAGAAGCCGAGAGGTTATACTTGCATACGTTGAGGAAGGCAAGGCCCGATCCGGCTGCAAAGGTTCAGCGAACCCCGGATGAAGAGGGTCGTCCACGGAAGATAGGAGTGGTTCCCCAAGCAAAGGAAAGCCGATGATGAAACATCGGCTGGCACAAACATGGTGCTCGTTCTTCCGACGAAGCTTAGGGCTCCACGGTTACACGATGCATCCAAGGTGGACGACGGCGAAGCGCACCAACATGATGAAATCAGAGATTGGGCTGGTTCGGTCTCACCGGCCCGAGCGAGTAGCAAGAGCACATCAATGAGCAAGCGTGGCGAGGCTGATCCTTGTGATCGGCCCCAAAAATTTATGAAGGAAACATTACAAAACCTTCGCCGAGCAAGTAACGTGGAGGCCGATTCCAGCAATCGGCCAAAATTATCCTCACCCACCGTTCTGCTTCGGGTTCAGTACATGTTATCCAACGAGCCGATACCATCAACTCTCTTGACAGAATCGGCACGGGGGGGTGCACCCAGGGGGATAAAATACGAGGATATGCAACGGAAGCATCTCATCTTTGGGTGATGGGTATTGGAATATGGGGGCCGATGCACTAGTCGGCCGTAAAAATCTGAAAATTCGAAAATTTTCGAGCACAGCCGATGCAGCAGACATCGACTTAAGGATATGGCAGCCGATGCAGCCGATGCAGTAGTGTAAAAGCTCGGATCCTCTCTTCAAGGGCAAAGGCCAAGAGCAGCCTGGACGTGCAGATCAGGTCAAGGATGGAGCGCATCAGGTCCACCAAAGGAAAGGAGCCGATCTGGCCAGGAAGAACTGAAGAAGCTCGGGGGGCAGCTCACCTTGAAGGTTCTCTGCTCGGGGCTACGTCATGAGTTAAGGCTAATGTCGGCACATATGGCTGATTCGCCTTCATTAAGGCTCGGGGGGCAGCTCGCCCTAAAGGTCGTTGCTCTAGGGAACCGATTTGGTTGGAATCGGCTAGCCCTGCGACACAACCGGTTTGGAGAGCGGTGTTCCGTTGCGGAGTCATCGGCTTGAGCATCCAAGACGGTTCCAGGGCTCTTTTAAAGTCGCTTGCTCAAAGATCAAGTCGCCGGCTTGCTAAGATCGAGCTGTGTCATCGTCATCGGCGTAAGCCGGCTAGCTTGGAAGGATGGCTGAATTGGCCCGTCTCGCAGATCATCATGAAACCGATGCGCTACCATCGCTCACTAAGCATGGATTAGGCCAACAGTCGACAAGCTCAGCATGAAAGAAATCGGCGAAATCAAGCTAAGGGAATTCTTTATTAATATTGGGATTTCTTACAATGGGGAGCCGATTGCTCAAGGAGGGAAGAACAAAAGAAGGGTCTATTGACCAATCTACTACGACTAGGCCTATACTATTGAGATCCTAATCTACGGGCCATCACGCCCTCATCGTCATCCTCAGAACTCTCATCGGCACTACTGCCGATGGGATCCTCGTCGCTACTCCCGTAGCCCTCCACGGGGGCTTCATCCCCGTCTTCGTCATCGCTGCTGTCGTCGTCCCACCATGTGCGGAGGCGCTTCGCCGGCGGGTAGCCCTCGAGGGAGTCGTCGTCGTCGTCGTCTTCTT
Source organism: Lolium rigidum (assembly GCF_022539505.1). Lineage (NCBI taxonomy): Eukaryota > Viridiplantae > Streptophyta > Magnoliopsida > Poales > Poaceae > Lolium > Lolium rigidum. The sequence goes on along the minus strand of NC_061511.1, from coordinate 207,254,057 downwards.
CCTCTTCTTCGAGGTGGGGCAGCCGTCCCGGGAGAACCGGTCGTCCTCGCTTTTGGGCTCCGGCTCCCCATTGGCGAGGAACCGAAGATCTTCATCCCCGCTGGTCAAGGACTTGTCGTCCTCGGACCAAATAGAGGAGGCATGGCTCTCCTCGTCCCGATCTTCCGGGGCACGAACTTCCGGCGGCGTCTCGCGGGAGGAGTCGGACCCGTAGGAAAACTCGGAGGATGAGGAGGAAGACATGGCGGCACGGAGGGTTTTTGGTGCTAATGCGAGGAGGACGAAGGAGACGTAAGCTGTTTAGAACAGTTAAATAAAGGGGATATGAGAGGGATTCAATGCCACAGCAGCTTCCGAGGAGATGTCGCCCAACAGGAAAATTTTACGGCCACGTGGAGAAGTGGAAGGGGCAAGGCATAATGATGAAGATTCTACGGCAGCTTACGTCTCGCTACGACATGACCCGACGAAAGAAAGCGTAATGATTTTGGAAATGTCATTTCCAAAACCAGAGGGCATGTGTTATCACCAGAATTTGACCAAGTCGAGGTGGGCCGCGATCAAGATGGACTTGAAGAAATATACATGGAAGAAATACGTGGAATCGGCCTTTTATACCAAGTCGGGCTCAATTGCCCATGTATCTGTAACATATTAGATCGCATCTTAGTTTAGAAGTTAGAGTTTTACTCGTGCACGGTTTGGTGCACGCCCACATTAGAAAGTCCCCTGGACTATAAATATGTACCTAGGGTTTATGGAATAAACAACAACCAACGTTCAACCACCAACAAATCTCGCGCATCGCCAACTCCTTCGTCTCGAGCGTTTCTACCGGTAAGCGCCATGCTGCCTAGCTCGCATCTTGCGATCTAGGCAGCACAAGCCTGCCTACGTTGTTCATGCGTTGCTCGTACCGAAGCCTTTTGATGGCGAGCAACGTAGTTATCTTAGACATGTTAGGGTTAGCATTGTTCTTCATGTTACATGCTTTCGTAGTGCAACCCTTGCATGTCTAGCCGCCCTTACACCTATCTTAGGTGTTGGGGCGGCACCCCGCTTGATCATAGTTTAGTAGATCTGATCCGTTACGATTGCTCCTTGTTCTACAAGGATTAGTTTAATATCTGCAATAGTTAGGCCTTACAAAGGGGGGGAGGATCCAGCCGCACGTAGGGTGTCGTTCGTTGGCCCTAAGCAGGATGTTCCGAGGATCAACCTCGTGTTGGTTTTTAGGCCTTGTTTAGGATCGGCTTACGATCACCGTGCGTGGCCGCGAGGCCCAACCTCGGAGTAGGACGATCCGATTATGCGGTGAAAACCCCACATCGTCGTAGATCTCATTAGCTTTACCTTGATCAAGCAGGACCACCATATATTCGGACACCTCGTCCGAATCATGGGTGGATCGGCTCTTTGAGCCGATTCACAGGATAACCCGAGAGCCGATCGAGGCTCGTATTTAACGTTTACGTGTGTGCCCCGCAGAAACTAAGCGAGGCATCATCCACACCTTCCCGACCGTGTATAGGTCAGGTGGCACGCCCTGTGATAAACATCGGTGCGTGCGACCAGGAGGCTTTGCGGGCCGTCGCTCAGAGGGACTAGGGCCAGCCGCAGCCCTAGTTGTTCCCGGCTCTACGGTGTTGCCCGTCTCTGCCCGCCAGTGGGTTTCTGACGTCAACAGCTATAGCCCACGAAAATCAGGGCAAAAAAACATGAAAAACACGAGTTTTTGCGATGCCTCTCAAACCATGTATCGGTGGTTACGGTAGCTGGAAATCATCTAGGGAATTGGAAAATGTGCTCTATAGCCCGTGAAATGGATAGAAAAATAAACTGTGAGCTATAGCCCACGAAAATCGAGGCAAAAAAACATGAAAAACACGAGTTTTTGCGATGCCTCTGAAACCATGTATCGGTGGTTACGGTAGCTGGAAATCATCTAGGGAACTGGAAAATGCGCGCTATAGCCCAAAAAATGACAGAAAATGAGGCAAAAAACTTGAAAAACACGAGTTTTTGCGACGCCTCTCAAACCATGTATCGGTGTTTATGGTAGCTAGAAATCATCTATTGAATTTGAAAATGCGCGCTATATCCCAAGAAATGGATAGAAAACAAGAAAACTGTGAACTATGGCCCACGAAAATGGAGGCAACAAACATGAAAAACACGAGTTTTTGCGACGCCTCTCAAACCATGTATCGGTGGTTACGGTAGCTGGAAATAGTCTAGGAAATTGGAAAATGTATGCTATAGCCCAATAAATGTATAGATAACAAGAAAATATGAGCTATAGCCCACGAAAATGGAGGCAAAAATCATGAAAAACACAAGTTTTTGCGATGCCTCTCAAACCATGCATCGGCGGTTACGATAGCTGGAAATCGTCTAGCGAATTGGAAAATGCGCGCTATAGCCCATGAAATGGATAGAAAACACGAAAACTGTGAGCTAATGCCCATGAAAATGGAGGCAACAAACATGAAAAACACGATTTTTGCGACGCCTCTCAAACCATGTATCTGTGGTTACGGTAGCTAGAAATCGTCTAGGGAATTGGAAATTTCGCTCTATAGCCCATGAAATGGATACAAAACACGAAAACTGTGAGCTATATCCCACGAAAATGGAGGCAACAAACAGGAAAAACACGAGTTTTTGCGACGCCTCTCAAACCATGTATCTGTGGTTACGGTAGCTAGAAATCGTCTAGGGAATTGGAAAATGCGCGCTATAACGTATGAAATTGATAGGAAAAATAAGAAAACTGTGAGCTATAGCCCACAAAAATGGAGTCAGAAAACATGAAAAACACGAGTTTTTGCGATGCCTCTTAAACCATGTATCAGTGGTTACGATAGCTGGAAATCGTCTAGGAAACTGGAAAATGTGCTCTATAGCCCGTGAAATGGATAGAAAAAAAAACTGTGAGCTATAGCCCACGAAAATCGTGGCAAAAAAACATGAAAAACACGAGTTTTTGCGATGCCTCTCAAACCATGTATCAGTGGTTACGATAGCTGGAAATCGTCTAGGAAACTGGAAAATGTGCTCTATAGCCCGTGAAATGGATAGAAAAAATAAACTGTGAGCTATAGCCCACGAAAATCGAGGCAAAAAAACATGAAAAACACGAGTTTTTGCGATGCCTCTGAAACCATGTATCGGTGGTTACGGTAGCTGGAAATCATCTAGGGAACTGGAAAATGCGCGCTATAGCCCAAAAAATGACAGAAAATGAGGCAAAAAACTTGAAAAACACGAGTTTTTGCGACGCCTCTCAAACCATGTATCGATGTTTATGGTAGCTAGAAATCGTCTATTGAATTTGAAAATGCGCGCTATATCCCATGAAATGGATAGAAAACAAGAAAACTGTGAACTATGGCCCACGAAAATGGAGGCAGCAAACAGGAAAAACACGAGTTTTTGCGACGCCTCTCAAACCATGTATTTGTGGTTACGGTAGCTGGAAATCATCTAGGGAATTGGAAAATGCGCGCTATAACGTATGAAATGGATAGAAAAAACAAGAAAACTGTGAGCTATAGCCCACAAAAATGGAGTCAGAAAACATGAAAAACACGAGTTTTTGCGATGCCTCTCAAACCATGTATCAGTGGTTACGATAGCTGGAAATCGTCTAGGAAACTGGAAAATGTGCTCTATAGCCCGTGAAATGGATAGAAAAAAAAACTGTGAGCTATAGCCCACGAAAATCAGGGCAAAAAAACATGAAAAACACGAGTTTTTGCGATGCCTCTCAAACCATGTATCAGTGGTTACGATAGCTGGAAATCATCTAGGAAAGTGGAAAATGTGCTCTATAGCCCGTGAAATGGATAGAAAAAATAAACTGTGAGCTATAGCCCATGAAAATCGAGGCAAAAAAACATGAAAAACACGAGTTTTTGCGATGCCTCTGAAACCATGTATCGGTGGTTACGGTAGCTGGAAATCATCTAGGGAACTGGAAAATGCGCGCTATAGCCCAAAAAATGACAGTAAAATGAGGCAAAAAACTTGAAAAACACGAGTTTTTGCGACGCCTCTCAAACCATGTATCGGTGTTTATGGTAGCTAGAAATCGTCTATTGAATTTGAAAATGCGCGCTATATCCCAAGAAATGGATAGAAAACAAGAAAATTGTGAACTATGGCCCACGAAAATGGAGGCAACAAACATGAAAAACACGAGTTTTTGCGACGCCTCTCAAACCATGTATCGGTGGTTACGGTAGCTGGAAATAGTCTAGGAAATTGGAAAATGTATGCTATAGCCCAATAAATGTATAGATAAAAAGAAAATATGAGCTATAGCCCACGAAAATGGAGGCAAAAATCATGAAAAACACAAGTTTTTGCGATGCCTCTCAAACCATGCATCGGCGGTTACGATAGCTGGAAATCGTCTAGCGAATTGGAAAATGCGCGCTATAGCCCATGAAATGGATAGAAAACACGAAAACTGTGAGCTAATGCCCATGAAAATGGAGGCAACAAACATGAAAAACACGATTTTTGCGACGCCTCTCAAACCATGTATCTGTGGTTACGGTAGCTAGAAACCGTCTAGGGAATTGGAAATTTCGCTCTATAGCCCATGAAATGGATACAAAACACGAAAACTGTGAGCTATATC
>NC_061511.1:207163095-207249309 GCF_022539505.1 Lolium rigidum | reverse complement strand
TCATCACCGCTGCTGCTCCCATGAGGAGGGAGTAGTTCCCCATCGAGGCTCGGGGCTGTACCGGTAGCTATGTGGTTAATCTCTCTCCATGTACTTCAATACAATGATCTCATGAGCTGCTTTACATGATTGAGATCCATATGAGTTTTGTATCACAATTCATCTATGTGCTACTCTAGTGATGTTATTAAAGTAGTTCTATTCCTCCTGCATGTGTGTAAAGGTGACTAGTGCGTGCACCGTGTGGTTCTTGTCGTAGGCTATGATCATGATCTCTTGTAGATTGTGGAGTTAATTATCATTATGATATTATTGATGTGATCTATTCCTCCTACATATGCATGAAGGTTACGGTGTGCATGCTATGCTAGTACTTGGTTTAGTAGCGTTGATCTATCTTACACTAAAGGTTACTTAAACATGAGCATTATTGTGGAGCTTGTTAACTCCGGCATTGAGGGTTCGTGTAATCCTACGCAATGTGTTCATCATCCAACAAAAGTGTAGAGTATGCATTTATCTATTCTCGTTATGTGATCAATGTTGAGAGTGTCCACTAGTGAAAGTGTAATCCCTAGGCCTTGTTTCTAAATACCGCTGAGTTACTACCGCTTGTTTATCTGTTTACGCGTTACATTACCGCTGCAATACCACCACCATCAACTACACGCCAAGCACTTTTCCGGCACCGTTGCTACCGCTCATACTTATTCATACCACCTGTATTTTACTATCTCTTCGCCGAACTAGTGCACCTATTAGGTGTGTTGGGGACACAAGAGACTTCTTGCTTTGTGGTTGCAGTGGTTGCATGAGAGGGATATCTTTGACCTCTTCCTCCCCGAGTTCGATAAACCTTGGGTATCCACTTAAGGGAAACTTGCTGCTGTTCTACAAACCTCTGCACTTGGAGGCCCAACACTGTCTACAGGAAAGGAGGGGGAACGTAGACATCATTGTCTTCTCCTCATTGTGCTTCATTGTTGGATCTTGTGAGCTGCCTAACATGATCAAGATCATCTATCTGTAATTCTATATGTTGTGTTTGTCGGGATCCGATGGATAGAGAATACCATGTCATGTTAATTATCAAGTTATTACATATGTGTTGTTTATGATCTTGCATGCTCTCCGTTTCTAGTAGAGGCTCTGGCCAAGTTTTTACTTTTAACTCCAAGAGGGAGTATTTATGCTCGATAGTGGGTTCATGCCTGCATTGACACCTGGGACAGTGACAGAAAGTTCTAAGGTTGTGTTGTGCTGTTGCTGACGAGGGAACACCTCGGCAATGTCTACGTATTGTAGACTAGGGTTTCGGGAGAGCGACGATGGAGATTCCGGGGACGAGATTAGGCACACGACGTACCCAGCTTCGGGTCCCCTCGGTGGAGGATCCCTACGTGCTGCTAGCAATCCACTATATGATCATAGATGTGTTTACAAGGTGCCGCCGTAGGCGAAGCTATGTTGTCTATATTCTGTCTCCCCCTATTTTGGGTGCCCTGGCTAGCTTTATATATGCAACCAGCCTAGGGTTTTACAAGAGTCCTAGTCGACTACTTCTTCGGGTTGCCGTGTTGGGCCTTCTCCATATTAGGTCTCCTCCATATTGGGCCGAGCTAGGTATACTAATAATGGGTACCCGAAGGGTATGCCCATGTCAGTAGCCCCCGAGTTTATAGGGAAGTCGAAGACTTGCGTAGAAACTCCAAGCATAACCATCTCCGGAGTCGAAGAAATACAAGGCGAGGTCCATGTCGTAGATCATGTGTAGCGTAGATGATGTCGACGATTCTTGAAATTATCGGGTGCGCGGCAGCGCTCCCGATGGGAGTAGCCCCCGAGTCTATGGGCAAGTGCTTGCACTTGGGCATAGACTCAAGTTGTACTACTCGATGAAGAACTTAACTATATTTCTGGAGGACTTGATGAAATCCATGTGCTCCCGATGGGAGTAGGCTCCACTCGAGTCGTAGAATCGAGTTGAGTCTACAAACCTTAATTGCCGTAAATGCTGTCGAAGTTCTCTTTCTATCGGGTGCGCGACCAGCGCTCCCGATGGGAGTAGCCCCCGAGGCTACAGCCAAGGACTTGTGCTTGGTTGTAGGCTCAACTCTTTATGCCGCTATATTGTCCTTCTTTCTTGAGCTTTTCACATTTATTGGGCGCGCGACCAGCGCTCCCGATGGGAGTAGCCCCCGAGGCTACGGCCAAGTGTTTGCACTTGGATGTAGGCTCAACTTGCTTTTAATCGACTCCACAATTTTTCTCTTTCTTGTATCTTATCGACAGGGTAAACAATACTCTCGATAAGAGTAGCCCCCGAGCCTATGAGGAGGTGCTTGCACCTGGCATAGGCTCAAGTTGTACTACTCAATAAAGAACTTGGCGCAGCCCCTCTTTTTATCGACTCCAAGCCATTGCTATTTTTATTTGACATCCATATCTATATTGTACAGGGATAATGGTAATTGGGGCTAGTTCATCTGACGGATCAGGTACTAGTTAACCGCTCTAGTGGCAATCCGCAAAAACCTACTTCAAGATCACGTCCCCGGACATGATCTCGGGATACCGGTGTTAACTCGACAAGTGCCGCTTAAGGTCTTACCATTCTGTCGAGTCCCGGCCATATTTTATCGGGTACCTAACGCGTCCGTTAGGATTTTTCTTCGTATCCGTTGATACGGATAAAAGTAGCAGTAGCGCAGCCTTCGGCGATGCCACGCCCAGCAGAACGGATCTGGGGTCTTACCTTCGCAAATTTGCGGCATTCAGAAATTGATCGCAACTTTGGCGTTCTGAGAATATATTGTCGAGTGCCTTGTTCGGCTGATGCAATGACCCATTTTGCGGGTTCTTCTATATTTTTCTCTCGGGCTTGATGAGACAGCCAAATATATTGGTTCTTCTATATTGTCGTCAGGCACATCGCCGATGCTCTTGCTCAGAACAAATGACGAGTCAATGGACCCGAAGATTTGTCCATCCTCTTTTTTTTTTCTCCCCCTTTTTTTTCTACTCCTCTTTTTTTTTTTTTTTTTTGGTTTCTCCTTGATGATAATTTCGTCGAGTTCCTCCCGCAGGAAAATTTCTTCGGGTCCTCCTTGAGGACAATTCTTCGGGTTCCTCCTTCAGGAAAATTTCTTCGGGTCCTATTTGAGGACAATTCTTCGGGTTCTTCCTTCAGGAAAATTTCTTCGGGTCCTATTTGAGGACAATTCTTCGGGTTCTCTTTGAAGATAATTCTTTGGGACCTTCTTGAAGATATTTTTTCGGGACCTCCTTGAAGATAATTTTTCGGGACCTCCTTGAAGATAATTCTTCGGCACCTCCTTGAAGATAATTTTTCGGCAACTCCTTGAAGATAATTTTTCGGCAACTCCTTGAAGATAATTTTTCGGCAACTCCTTGAGGATAATTCTTCGGCAACTCCTTGAGGATAATTCTTCGGCACCTCCTTGAGGATAATTCTTCGGCACCTCCTTGAGGATAATTCTTCGGCACCTCCTTGAGGATAATTCTTCGGGTCCTCCTTGAGGACAATTTCATCGGGACCTGTCCTTGTGGACAATTTCGTTGGGACCTGTCCTTGAGGACAATTTCGTCGAGTTCTCCCCGTAGACAATTTCGTCGGGTTCTCTCTTATATACTTTAAATTTTGCTTTCTCCTGCACAAATAAACAAACTTTTTCTATCTTTTCCTTCACTCTCTTTTTCGCATGCGGTGTTAGATGCTCAGATTCGATGATATGTAAAGCGAATATATGCCGCGCAGCCCCCAAGTGTCGGGTGCGGCAAAAGTAAACGATAATCAACTTTGTGCAAAATAAAAGAACACTTATCTTTTTGGACACGACGAAGTCGATGCATGATGAAGTCTTCGAGTGTAGATAAGAAATCAAGCTGAAGTAGAAAACACCAAATAGCGAAAGTAAATGCCGCCATATTGTCGATGAAGAAATAGCCGAGCCCCCGAGCGATGCTGAGGTGATGTCATGATTGTTGTGTCGCAGTCGTGACCCGAGGCGAAATCGTTGTCGAGCCCCCGAGCGTTTAGTCGTGACGTCGAAATAAGTTGATGGAGTCGCGGCGTCATATTTGGTGAAGGCATTTAAAATGAAGCCATAGACAATAATATACGAAGATGAATCCCAGATGAAGTATTTGAGATGAATCTATATTGAAGATTACGCCATTAAATATAGAGCATATATTGAAGATAAATCCATCGATATCATAGAGGATGAATCCATTAACCCGAAGAATCCAGTAATAACCATAGAAGATGAATCCGCTGATATCATAGAAGATGAATCCATTGATCCGAAGAAAATAGTTCCAGTAATAATTATAGAAGATTAATCCATTGAGCCGAAGAATCCAGTAATATAGAAGATGAATCCGCCTAAGAAAATAAATCCAGTAATAATCCTCGTTGATAAATCCAGTTACCCGAAACGCCTTGGGTAATGTTGTATAAGAGTAAGCCAGTAATATTCATATAGATGAATCTTATAAGATGAATCCGATGAAGAAAAATCCAATAAGCCGAAGAAGATGACTCCACTGATCCGAAGAAAGGTAATTTCACTAAGCCGAAAATAAATCCACGGAGCCGAAGTAGATATATCCAGAGGCGATGAAAAGAAATTCACCAAGTAATCGAGTGTATTTTGTGGTAACAAAGTAATGGCACAGCCCCCGAGTATTCGGGTATGGCGAAAGTATATAATAATTAACTCCCGAAAGAGGAACACTTAGCTTTTTTATCGGCTATGGCGGAGTCGACGGGCAAGCAGGCCGTGCGACGGACACAGTCAATGTAGTCGTGCGGCGCCTGCCCAGGAATAGTTGATGAAGTGGCGCAGTTGATGTGGTGGATCCGCGACGGGTGAACACCCCAATATATCGGGTCCGCCACGTTGGGTCCGCGACAGGTGAGCCCTCAGTGCGCGACGGCGGGTGCAGCTGACCGAGCAGTCGAAGCTTTGTTTCAACCTGCAGCTATATTGTAGTGCGCAAATCCGCGCACAAATAATAGCACGAGCTAAAAAAATACTTTACGAAATAAATTTTGCGTAATTGAAAATATAGCACCTGATTGTCAGGTGCTGCAGCGACGCAGATGGTGTCGGTATGGTAATATTCGAATTTGATGACGATGCCAGCTTCTTCGGAGCCGTTGGTGACGCAGGTTTCTTCAGACTCGATAGCGTCCGCGGCGAAGGTGATCGTGGTGAAACTAAAATATCTTTCGACTTGTCCATACAACTTGCTGTCATCGTCCTTGACTTTACGTGAGCATCTGTTGCTCTTTTTTTTTTCTAGACCTTGATCCTTCATTCCGTAATTGCTTCCTGGACCTTTATTTCCTTCGGCAATTGCCTCTTGCTGTGTAGCACTTGTTTGTTTTTGACACGGTATGAAATAAGAGGTAGCAAAATCCATCTGGTACTTGCCCCTACTGTATAAGATTGGATGACTATGCTTTCTTTTGGGAACCGAGCCCTCCTGTAGTACTAGCTTGCAAGGATTAATCATGTATCACGGATGCTCCTGTCGAGTAGAATTTATAATTCCTTGGAATTGATCGAGTACATGACGTGGCATCCGCTGCTTGACTTGTCGTTGGCTTGCTTTGCCTTGGAGCTTGACCCGTCAACCAGAGATTGGTCTTGTTGATTGATTTTGGCGACTTAGCTTGAAGCCGACGGAGAAAAAATTTGGGCTGCGGCGTAGAAATTTGACAGATTTGATGTTCCGCGCCCACACGCCCGGACGATTTTAACCGGAGCTTCCACGAAGTGGCCGTCGTTTGTTGATGATCACGCAGCTTGATTAGAACGTGACCCATATGTTGTCGATAATGAGAGATCCCGCCCGGATCACAAAATCCAGTCGCCGCGATCCCCACAGACGGCGCCAATTGACGAGGGAACACCTCGGCAATGTCTACGTATTGTAGACTAGGGTTTCGGGAGAGCGACGATGGAGATTCCGGGGACGAGATTAGGCACACGACGTACCCAGCTTCGGGTCCCCTCGGTGGAGGATCCCTACGTGCTGCTAGCAATCCACTATATGATCATAGATGTGTTTACAAGGTGCCGCCGTAGGCGAAGCTATGTTGTCTATATTCTGTCTCCCCCTATTTTGGGTGCCCTGGCTAGCTTTATATATGCAACCAGCCTAGGGTTTTACAAGAGTCCTAGTCGACTACTTCTTCGGGTTGCCTTGTTGGGCCTTCTCCATATTAGGTCTCCTCCATATTGGGCCGAGCTAGGTATACTAATAATGGGTACCCGAAGGGTATGCCCATGTCGGTTGCCACTAGGGATAAAACATTGGCGCTATGTCCGAGGATGTAGTTGTTGATTACATTACGCACCATACTTAATGCAATTGTCTCGTTGCTTTGCAACTTAATACTGGAGGGGGTTCGGATGATAACCTCGAAGGTGGACTTTTTAGGCATAGATGCAGCTTGGATGGCGGTCTATGTACTTTGTCGTAATGCCCAATTAAATCTCACTATACTTATCATGTCATGTATGTGCATTGTTATGCCCTCTCTATTTGTCAATTGCCCGACCGTAATTTGTTCACCCAACATGCTTTTATCTTATGGGAGAGACACCTCTAGTGAACTGTGGACCCCGGTCCATTCTTTAATACTGAAATACAAATCTGCTGCAATACTTGTTTTACTATTTTCTCCGCAAACAATCATCTTCCACACAATACGGTTAATCCTTTGTTACAGCAAGCCGGTGAGATTGACAACCTCACTGTTTCGTTGGGGCAAAGTACTTTGGTTGTGTTGTGCAGGTTCCACGTTGGCGCCGGAATCTCCGGTGTTGCGCCGCACTACATCCCGCCGCCATCAACCTTCAACGTGCTTCTTGGCTCCTCCCGGTTCCTTGAAGAATATATATAGAAGAAATACATGAATCGGCCTTCCATACCAAGTTTGGGCTAGTTTGCCCATGTATCTGTAACATAGTAGGATACGTGTCGTTTAGAAGTTAGAGTTTAACCCGTGCACGGTTAGGTGCACGCCTGAATTAGAAAGTCCCCCGGACTATAAATATGTATCTAGGGTTTACGAAAGAAACAACAACCAACGTTCAACACAAACCAATCTCGGCGCATCGCCAACTCCCCCGTCTCGAGGGTTTCTTCCGGGTAAGCACCATGCTGCCTAGATCGCATCTTGCGATCTAGGCAGCACACGCGTTTATTCGTCTCCCATGCGTTGCTCGTATCGAAGCCTTTTTGATGGCGAGCAACATAGTTATCATAGGTGTTTTTAGGGTTAGCATTGTTCTTCGTATCATATGCTATCGTCGTGCAACCCTTAGGCATCTAGCCGCCCTTACGCCTGTCACAGGTGTAAGGGCGGCACCCCGCTTGATCATTATTTAGTAGATCCGATCCATTATGATTGCTCCTTGTTCTTCAAGGATTAGTTTAATATCTGCATTTGTTAGGCCTTACAAAGGGTTGGAGGATCCAGCGGCGCGTAGGGTGTCGTTTGCTAGCCCTAGACAGGATGTTACGGGGATCAACCTCGCGTTGGTTTTTAGGCCCTGTATAGGATCGGCTTACGATCACCGCAAATATCGGCTCCCTGACTTCACAAAGTTTAGTGGATCAGATGGTTCCAGCTCCATCGAGCATGTGAGCCGATATTTGGCACAACTGGGCACGATCTCAGCATCAGACGAGCTGCGTGTGAGGTTCTTCGCACGAGTCCCTCACAGGATCGGCTTTCGGGTGGTACACATCGCTGCCACCGAACTCAATCCGGACTTGGAAGCAGTTGGAAGAGCAGTTCCACATACAGTATCACTCAGAGGCTTCCGAGGCTGGTATTGCCGATCTAGCACAAGTACGACAGAAGCGCGGGGAAACGGTGTCAGAATACATCCAGCGCTTCAGGACCGTGAGGAACCGATGCTATTCGGTTCACGTAAGTGAAAAAGAAGCAGTCGAGTTGGCGGTGGTGGGTCTCTCATCATCGATCAAGGACGTGGCCTCCCAAGCAGACTACCCTTCATTGGCGCACATGGTGCAGAAGCTGTCAGCATATGAACAGCGCCACCCAGATGTTTACCAGGACAAATTCAAGCGTGCGGTGGTCCTGGTTGAGGCAGACGAGGATGAAGGTGCTGCTGGAGATCAAGAGGTAGCAGTGGCTGAATGGACTCGGGCGGCAAGCCCCGTGTCCTGTAAGTGGGTTAAGCCACAAGGCCCTCCAAAAGGGTTCGACTTCGACGTGACCAAAGCTGAGCAGATTTTCGACCTCTTACTCAAGGAGAAGCAGCTAAAGGTACCCGAAGGCCACAAGATCCCCACGGTGCAGGAGCTGAATGGAAAGCCATACTGCAAGTGGTTTAACACGTTCACCCACGCCACTAACGACTGCAGGGTGTGGCGTCAGCAGATCCAAATGGCGATAGAAAAAGGGCGGCTAATTTTCAACCAGTACGCCATGAAGGTCGACACACACCCCTTCCCCGCCGTTAATATGGTGGAGTATACTTACCATGGAGGGTGCCAGCCAGATTTCTCGTGCAATATCAACATGGTGGGACCCGGGCACCACTGCGGTAAGGACGGAGATGAGGGCAGCTGCTCTCATAGCAAAGACACATAGGAAGCCGCTCCACGCGATCGGCTCCGCCACGACGGCAAGCGCTACATCACAGAGGGAGAAGTGAGGAACGTAAGATATCAGCGACCTCTCTCTGATCACCTCCTCAACAAGTATGTGGGTCAATACGACTGACGCCGGCGATACAACGACGATGATGAAAAAGATCGTCTGGCTAAGGACGACAGGAGACGTCGCCGGCATGATCGCGACGAGGAGCGATATGAGCGCCACGCCAAGGAAAAGTCGAGAGAGCAAGACGAGGTGGATAGGCACTGGGACTGCCCCTTCTTCAGACACTGCTGGGATTCAGGAATTAGCCGATTGCCTACAATCGGCAATTGCCCAGAATGTAAACAAAAGAAGAAGGATGCAGCTAACGTGTCCGTGTTCAAACGTCTAGGGCCTCTCCCGCCTCGGAACAAGCATGCTCGAGTCCGCTCGGGTGGAAGACCTCGAGGAACTAGAGGACGATGATGAAGAAGAAGACAAGTATCATCGGCCAAGGTGGTGCCCTGATGGGCTCGGCCGTTCCCAAAAACGAAGGGTTCAGCGTCTACGTGGGTTGGAGGAAGCCGAAAGGTTATACTCGCACACGTTGAGGAAGGCGCGGCCCGATCCGGCCGCTAAAATTCAGCGAACCCTGGACGAAGAAGGTCGGCCACAAAGGAAAGAGTGGCGCCCCGGACAAAAGAAAGCCGATGATGAGACATCGGCTGGCACAAACATGGTGTTCATCCTTCCAACGGAGTTTAGTGCTCCGGAGTTAGACGAAGCACTCGTGGCACAACTTGACTGCGGCCCACGGCCGGTCATCTTCGAGAAGCCACGAGAAAGAAGTTACAAGCATCTGAAGGCCCTGTACTTGCGAGGATACATCAATGGGCAGCCTGTCAACAAGATGTTGGTGGACACCGGAGCGGCAGTGAACATTATGCCATACTCCATGCTGCGTCGGTTGGGACGCTCCAGCTCGGATCTGATCAAGACCAATGTGACACTGAGCGATTTCAACGGCCAAGCATCTGACGCACAATGTGTTCTGAATGTGGATCTGATCGTAGAAAGGAAAACTGTCCCTACGACGTTCTTTATTGTCGACAGCAAGAGCTCCTATGCTGTCCTACTAGGGAGAGATTGGATCCACGCCAACTGTTGCATTCCATCCACGATGCACCAATGCCTAATACAGTGGGATGGAGATGAAGTAGAAGTCGTCCACGCAGATGATTCAACCGAGATTTCAACGGCTGGCATGAACGTTTGGGAGACATCAGGCCAAGAGCCACTCTCAGGCATCAATTTGGACGACTGCGAGCGCATCGACGTGACAAAGGACGGGGTGAGGCTGGTTTTATCCACCGGCCTGACCGTATAACAAAGGCAACATCGATGAACGAACGTGGCGATGCCGATCCAGGAGATCGGCCCCAAGGATCTATGGAGGAACTGTTGCGGTCAGAAACCCACCGGCGGGCAGCGACTGGCAACACCGTAGAGCCGGGAACAACTAGGGCTGCGGCTGGCCTCAGTCCCTTAGAGCGACGGCCCGCAAAGCCTTCTGGTCACACGTCCGATGCTGTCGCAAGGGCGTGCCACCTGACCTATACCTGGTCAGGAAGGTGTTGGATGATGCCTCCCTTAGTTTCCTGCATGGCATACACGTAAACATTAAATACGAGCCTCGATCGGCTCTCAGGTTGTCCTGTGAATCGGCTCAAAGAGCCGATCCACCCATGATTCGTACAAGGTGTCCGAATATATGGTGGTCCTGCTTGATCAAGATAAAGCTAATGCGATCTACGACGATTTAGGGTTTTCACCGCATAATCGGATCATCCTACTCACGATTGGGCCTCGCGCTCGCGTACGATGATCGTAAGCCGATCCTAGACAGGGCCTAAAAACCAACACGAGGTTGATCCCCGGAACATCCTGTCTAGGGCTAGCAAACTACACCCTACACGCCGGCTGGATCCTCCAACCCTTTGTAAGGCCTAACTATTGCGGATATTAAACTAATCCTTGAAGATCAAGGAGCAACCGTAACGGATCGGATCTACTGAATAATGATCAAGCGGGGTGCCGCCCCTACACCTAAGATAGTGATGGCGTGTATTTCACACGTTCGTTGGGCAACCCCAAGAGGAAGGTATGATGCGCACAGCAGCAAGTTTTCCCTCAGAAAGAAACCAAGGTTTATCGAACCAGGAGGAGCCAAGAAGCACGTTGAAGGTTGATGGCGGCGGGATGTAGTGCGGCGCAACACCGGGGATTCCGGCGCCAACGTGGAACCTGCACAACACAACCAAAGTACTTTGCCCCAACGAAACAGTGAGGTTGTCAATCTCACCGGCTTGCTGTAACAAAGGATTAACCGTATTGTGTGGAAGATGATTGTTTGCAGAGAAAACAGTAAAAACAAGTATTGCAGCAGATTGGTATTTCAGTATTAAAGAATGGACCGGGGTCCACAATTCACTAGAGGTGTCTCTCCCATAAGATAAAAGCATGTTGGGTGAACAAATTACAGTCGGGCAATTGACAAATAGAGAGGGCATAACAATGCACATACATGACATGATAAGTATAGTGAGATTTAATTGGGCATTACGACAAAGTACATAGACCACCATCCAACTGCATCTATGCCTAAAAAGTCCACCTTCAGGTTATCGTCCGAACCCCTTCCAGTATTAAGTTGCAAAGCAACAGACAATTGCATTAAGTATGGTGCATAATGTAATCAACAACTACATCCTCGGACATAGCGCCAATGTTTTATCCCTAGTGGCAACAAGCACAACACAACCTTAGAACTTTCTGTCACTCGTCCCGGTGTCAATGCAGGCATGAACCCACTATCGAGCATAAATACTCCCTCTTGGAGTTAAAAGCAAAAACTTGGCCAGAGCCTCTACTAGTAACGGAGAGCATGCAAGATCATAAACAACACATATGTAATAACTTGATAATTAACATAACATGGTATTCTCTATCCATCGGATCCCGACAAACACAACATAGAGTATTACGGATAGATGATCTTGATCATGTTAGGCAGCTCACAAGATCCAACAATGAAGCACAATGAGGAGAAGACAACCATCTAGCTACTCGCTATGGACCCATAGTCCAGGGGTGAACTACTCACTCATCACTCCGGAGGCGACCATGGCGGTGTAGAGTCCTCCGGGAGATGAATCCCCTCTCCGGCAGGGTGCCGGAGGAGATCTCCAGAATCCCCCGAGATGGGATCGGCGGCGGCGGCGTCTCAGTAAGGTTTTCCGTATCGTGGTTTTTCGCATCATGGGTTTCGCGACGGAGGCTTTAAGTAGGCGGAAGGGCAGAGTCGGGGGCCGGACGAGGGGCCCACACCATAGGGCGGCGCGGGCCCCCCCTTGGCCGCGCCGCCATGTGGTGTCGCCACCTCGTGGCCCCACTTCGTATGCTCTTCGGTCTTCTGGAAGCACCGTGGAAAAATAGGCCCCTGGGTCTTCGTTTCGTCCAATTCCAAGAATATTTCGTTACTAGGATTTCTGAAACCAAAAACAGCAGAAAACAAGGAACCGGCACTTCGGCATCTTGTTAATAGGTTAGTTCCAGAAAATGCACGAATATGACATAAAGTGTGCATAAAACATGTAGGTATCATCAATAATATGGCATAGAACATAAGAAATTATCGATACGTCGGAGACATATCAAGCATCCCCAAGCTTAGTTCTGCTCGTCCCGAGCAGGTAAAATGATAACAAAGATAATTTCTGAAGTGATATGCCATCATAACCTTGATCATACTATTTGTAAACATATGTAGTGGATGCAGCGATCAAAACAATGGTAATGACATGAGTAAACAAGTGAATCATAAAGCAAAGACTTTTCATGAATAGTACTTCAAGACAAGTATTAGTAAGTCTTGCATAAGAGTTAACTCATAAAGCAATAAATCAAAGTAAAGGTATTGAAGCAACACAAAGGAAGATTAAGTTTCAGCGGTTGCTTTCAACTTGTAACATGTATATATCATGGATAATAGTCAACATAGAGTAATATAACAAGTACAATATGCAAGTATGTAGGAATCAATGCATAGATCACACAAGTGTTTGCTTCTTGAGGTGGAGAGAAATAGGTGAACTGACTCAACATAAAAGTAAAAGAATGGTCCTTCAAAGAGGAAAGCATCGATTGCTATATTTGTGCTAGAGCTTTTATTTTGAAAACATGAAACAATTTTGTCAACGGTAGTAATAAAGCATATGAGTTATGTACAGTTATATCTTACAAGTTGCAAGTCTCATGCATAGTATACTAATCGTGCCCGCACCTTGTCCTAATTAGCTTGGACTACCGCATCTTTGCAATGCACATGTTTTAACCAAGTGTCACAATGGGGTACCTCCATGCCGCTCGTACAAAGGTCTAAGGAGAAAGCTCGCATTTTGGATTTCTCGCTTTTGATTATTCTCAACTTAGACATCCATACCGGGACAACATGGACAACAGATAATGGACTCCTCTTTAATGCATAAGCATGTGGCAACAATTATTATTCTCATATGAGATTGAGGATGTATGTCCAAAACTGAAACTTCCACCATGAATCATGGCTTTAGTTAGCGGCCCAATGTTCTTCTCTAACAATATGCATGCTCCAACCATGAAGGTGGTAGATCTCTCTTACTTCAGACAAGACGGACATGCATAGCAACTCACATGATATCCAACAAAGAATAGTTGATGGCGTCCCCAGAAACATGGTTATCGCACAACAAGCTACTTAATAAGAGATAAAATGCATAAGTACATATTCAATACCACAATAGTTTTTAAGCTATTTGTCCCATGAGCTATATATTGCAAAGGTGAATGATGGAATTTTAAAGGTAGCACTCAAGAAATTTACTTTGGAATGGCGGATAAATACCATGTAGTAGGTAGGTATGGTGGACACAAATGGCATAGTGGTTGGCTCAAGTATTTGGGATGCATGAGAAGTATTCCCTCTCGATACAAGGTTTAGGCTAGCAAGGTTATTTGAAACAAACACAAGGATGAACGGTACAGCAAAACTCACATAAAAGACATATGGTAAACATTATAAGACTCCATACCGTCTTCCTTGTTGTTCAAAACTCAATACTAGATGTTATCTAGACTCTAGAGAAACCAAATATGCAAACCAAATTAGCAAGCTCTAAGTATTTCTTCATTAATGGGTGAAAAGTATATGATGCAAGAGCTTAAACATGAGCACAACAATTGCCAAGTATCAAATTATCCAAGACATTTTAGAGTTACTACATGTATCATTTTCCAATTCCAACCATATAACAATTTAACGAAGAAGAAACTTCGCCATGAATACTATGAGTAAAGCCTAAGGACATATTTGTCCATATGCTACAGCGGAGCGTGTCTCTCTCCCATAAAGTGAATGATAGGATCCATTTTATTCAAACAAAACAAAAAACAAAAACAAACCGACGCTCCAAGCAAAGTGCATAAGATGTGACGGAATAAAAATATAGTTTCAGGGGAGGAACCTGATAATGTTGTCGATGAAGAAGGGGATGCCTTGGGCATCCCCAAGCTTAGACGCTTGAGTCTTCTTAAAATATGCAGGGGTGAACCACCGGGGCATATCCAAGCTTAGAGCTTTCACTCTCCTTGATCATATTGCATCATACTCCTCTCTTGATCCTTGAAAACTTCCTCCACACCAAACTCGAAACAACTCATTAGAGGGTTAGTGCATAATAAAAATTCACATGTTCAGAGGTGACACAATCATTCTTAACACTTCTGGACATTGCATAAAGCTACTGGACATTAGTGGATCAAAGAAATTCATCCAACATAGCAAAAGAGGCAATGCGAAATAAAAGGCAGAATCTGTCAAAACAGAACAGTCCGTAAAGATGGATTTTATTAGGCCACCAGACTTGCTCAACTGAAAATGCTCAAATTGAATGAAAGTTGCGTACATATCCGAGGATCATGCACGTAAATTGGCTTAATTTTCTAAGCTACCTACAGGGAGATAGACCCAGATTCGTGACAGCAATGAAATCTGGAACTCGCGCAGTAATCCAAATCTAGTACTTACTTTTCTATCAAAGACTTTACTTGGCACAACAAAACATAAAACTAAGATAAGGAGAGGTTGCTACAGTAGTAAACAACTTCCAAGACACAAATATAAAAACAAAAATACTGGAGTAAAAACATGGGTTGTCTCCCATAAGCGCTTTTCTTTAACGCCTTTCAGCTAGGCGCAGAAAGTGTAACTCAAGTATTATCGAAAGGTGGTGCATTGATATCGTAAGCTCCCCCATTAGCAGTGGTACTAGGGGCTTTGTCAATTTTAGGCCTATAATAATATTTCTTTGGTTTAGGCACTTTAGAGGCATACATAAACTTTTGCTCCTTCCCCACATAAGCTTTCTCTCTAAACTGTAAAGATGAAAAGGTCGAACCCAAGGTTCCCATAGCTTTTTCAAGTTTGCCAATTTTATTAATTTGATTATCATGGTCAACACAAGTTCCTAGGACACTAATTCTTTCATCAATTCCTCCTAAGGATTTATCAAGTTTATCAGTTTTAACAAGTAACATCTCCAACTTAGTTTCAACACTAAAATTTTTCTCTATGGTTTCCAATTTTTTCATAACATCCTCAAGGGAGGTTTCAATTTTAATTTCATTAACAGGTGGTGTTCCAAATAAACTCTCAATAATGCAACTAGCTTCTAAAGCGGGAGCACCTAGGAAGTTACCCCCCGCGAGACAATCAAGAACATATCTATTCCAGCTAGAGATACCAACATAAAAATTCCTGAGTAAGATAGTGGTGGAGTGTTTCTTAGTGCACCTATTATGGGCATCATTAATTCTATACCAAGAATCTTTTAAACATTCTCCTCCTTGTTGCTTAAATGAACGAACTTCAACTTCAGGATTACTCATTTTAGCAGTAGTAAATAAAGCAAACTAGATAAAGTAAATGCAAGTAAACTAATTTTTTTGTGTTTTTGATATAGCAAACAAGACAAGTAAATAAAGTAAAGCTAGCAACTAATTTTTTTGTGTTTTGATATAATGCAGCAAACAAAGTAGTAAATAAAATAAAGCAAGACAAAAACAAAGTAAAGAGATTGAGAAGTGGAGACTCCCCTTGCAGCGTGTCTTGATCTCCCCGGCAACGGCGCCGTAAAAGAGCTTGATGGCGTGTATTTCACACGTTCGTTGGGCAACCCCAAGAGGAAGGTATGATGCGCACAGCAGCAAGTTTTCCCTCGAAAGAAACCAAGGTTTATCGAACCTGGAGGAGCCAAGAAGCACGTTGAAGGTTGATGGCGGCGGGATGTAGTGCGGCGCAACACCGAGGATTCCGGCGCCAACGTGGAACCCGCAAAACACAACCAAAGTACTTTGCCCCAACGAAACAGTGAGGTTGTCAATCTCACCGGCTTGCTGTAACAAAGGATTAACCGTATTGTGTGGAAGATGATTGTTTGCAGAGAAAACAGTAAAAACAAGTATTGCAGCAGATTGGTATTTCAGTATTAAAGAATGGACCGGGGTCCACAGTTCACTAGAGGTGTCTCTCCCATAAGATTAAAGCATGTTGGGTGAACAAATTACAGTCGGGCAATTGACAAATAGAGAGGGCATAACAATGCACATACATGACATGATAAGTATAGTGAGATTTAATTGGGCATTACGACAAAGTACATAGACCGCCATCCAACTCGCATCTATGCCTAAAAAGTCCACCTTCGATGTTATCGTCCGAACCCCTTCCAGTATTAAGTTGCAAAGCAACGGACAATTGCATTAAGTATGGTGCGTAATGTAATCAACAACTACATCCTCGGACATAGCGCCAATGTTTTATCCCTAGTGGCAACAGCACAACACAACCTTAGAACTTTCCGTCATCGTCCCGGTGTCAATGCATGCATGAACCCACTATCGAGCATAAATACTCCCTCTTGGAGTTAAAAGCAAAAACTTGGCCAGAGCCTCTACTAGTAACGGAGAGCATGCAAGATCATAAACAACACATATGTAATAACTTGATAATTAACATAACATGGTATTCTCTATCCATCGGATCCCGACAAACACAACATAGAGTATTACATATAGATGATCTTGATCATGTTAGGCAGCTCACAAGATCCAACAATGAAGCACAATGAGGAGAAGACAACCATCTAGCTACTGCTATGGACCCATAGTCCAGGGGGGAACTACTCACTCATCACTCCGGAGGCGACCATGGCGGTGTAGAGTCCTCCGGGAGATGAATCCCCTCTCCGGCAGGGTGCCGGAGGAGATCTCCGGAATCCCCCGAGATGGGATCGGCGGCGGCGGCGTCTCGCAAGGTTTTCCGTATCGTGGTTTTTCGCATAAGGGGTTTCGCGACGGAGGCTTTAAGTAGGCGGAAGGGCGAGTCGGGGGCCGGACGAGGGGCCCACACCATAGGGCGGCGCGGGCCCCCTTGGCCGCGCCGCCATGTGGTGTCGCCACCTCGTGGCCCCACTTCGTATGCTCTTCGGTCTTCGGAAGCACCGTGGAAAAATAGGCCCACGGGTCTTCGTTTCGTCCAATTCCGAGAATATTTCGTTACTAGGATTTCGAAACCAAAAACAGCGAGAAACAGGAACCGGCACTTCGGCATCTTGTTAATAGGTTAGTTCCGGAAAATGCACGAATATGACATAAAGTGTGCATATAACATGTAGGTATCATCAATAATATGGCATAGAACATAAGAAATTATCGATACGTCGGAGACGTATCAGGGTTGCACTACGACAGCATATGATACGAAGAACAATGCTAACCCTAACACATCTAAGATAACTACGTTGCTCGCCATCAAAAAGGCTTCAGCACGAGCAACGCATGAACAACGTAATAAGCTTGTGCTTCCTAGATCGCAAGATGCGATCTAGGAGGCATGGTGCTTACCGGGAGAAACCCTCGAGACGAAGGAGTTGGCGATGCGCCGAGATTGATTGTGTTGAACGTTGGTTGTTGTTTATTCCATAAACCCTAGATACATATTTATAGTCCAGGGGACTTTCTAATTCAAGCGTGCACCTAACCGTGCACGGGTAAAACTCTAACTTCTAAATTAAGATGCGATCTACTATAATACAGATACATGGGCAATTTAGCCCAACTTCTTCGTGTCAGGCCGCTTCAGAGATCCTCCACGCGTACATCCTTCAAGCCTATCTCTCTTACGGCCCATCTCCTGATTTGGCCAAAATCTGGTGATAACACATGCCCCCCTGGTTTTGGTAATGATAATTTCAAAACCACTCTGTTTTTTCTCCGAGGGGTCATGTCGTGGCAGAGCAGAACCGTCGCAGTATTTTTCATCATGACGACTTGCCTTCCCAACTTCTCTGCACGATTTGACAGTTTTTTGGCACCACCTCCTCGAAAACTGTTCGAACATTAAACCCCCACTTCTTTTATTTAACCGCACCGAACAGTTCTCCTCCTCATCCTCTCCGCATTAGCACTCCAAAAGCCCTTCTGCGCACCATGTCTTCTTCTTCCTCCGCCTCATCGGGTCTTTCCCTCGAGTCCTCTTCCTCCCATGACCCGACGCTAGAACGGGACCCACAAGAGGTCCATGCGGCCAACACCCGCCGCGCCATAGAGGCCAGGGAGGAGCCCGGCCATGACTTCTCCATCTGGTCCGAGGACGACAAGTCCTCGACGGACGGGGAGAGCGACCTCAGCTTCCTCGCCGACGGGGAATCGGAGGAGGAGAGCGATGACGATCGCTTCTCCTGGGATGACTTCACCACCTCCGAGGAGGTGAAGGAGGAGGAGGAGGAGGACGACAACGA
Source organism: Lolium rigidum (assembly GCF_022539505.1). Taxonomy (NCBI): domain Eukaryota; kingdom Viridiplantae; phylum Streptophyta; class Magnoliopsida; order Poales; family Poaceae; genus Lolium; species Lolium rigidum. Next base: position 207,230,763 of record NC_061511.1, on the reverse strand, counting down.
CAGCCCCTCCGACGAGCCGCCGGCCAAGCGCCACTGCCCCTGGCTGGGGAATCTCAGTGACTACGACAGCGACGACGACGACGACGACGAGGAGGATGAGGACAACGAAGGTCCTGCCGGCGGCCGCTACAGCAGCGACGACGAGCCCGCCGGGAGCAGCGCCGACAGCGGCGACGAGGGTGACGACGGGGGCAGCGACGGCCCGTAGATAGGACCCTTAGCATAGGATCAGTCGTAGTAGACGGGGCAATGTACCACCTTAGTACTCCGTTTTGAGAGCAATCAGCTCTTCTATGTAAGAAATCTCATTATCAATGAAGAAATTCCCCAATTTGATTTTGCCGATTTCCTTTATGCCAATGCTCAATGAGCCGATGACAACGCATCGGTCTCTCATGATCCATTCTTCATCTCTTTGACGTCGGAGTGATCGTGAACTTGATCAATGCTCACAAGCTGATGTTAACATATCAATCCTTCACGATCTATCTTTCACCTTTTTCGACCGATGACTTTGAGCTCTGGTGGACAACGAGGCAGACAAACGCCTTTAAAAGAGCCCCAGAACCGCTGCTGAAACGACTTGATGCTGAAACCGATACCTCTGGACACTCAGATATTCAGTGCTACTCTTCAAACCTGCCCAGTCCCCTTGACAAAGGTTATGATGGAGGGCCATCCGATGAAATCTCAATCGGCTTCTTAAGAACAGAATATCCATGCGGTCAGTTGCCCCCCGAGCCTCCATCAAGGCGAGAACAGCAGTGGGCCAACCAAACGTGTCACCATCGGCTTCCAAGTCATGATGCAGAGCCAGCCGATTTCAACAAAATCGGCTGCCCAGAGCAGAGAACCTCCAGGGTGAGCTGCCCCCCGAGCTTCTTCAGTCCACTTCTTGCGCCTTGCTGGTCAGATCGGCCCCTTTCCTTTGTCGGATTTGACGCAATCTATCCTTAACCTGATCTGCACGTCCATGCTGCTCTTGGCATTGGTCATCTAGAGGTTCTTGAAGAGAGGATCTGAGCCATCAAACCACTCCATTGAGGAGTTCTTCCATTAGAGTCTCTCTTCGTGGCCCACTTCCTGCTCCATTGCCCCTCTGCTCTTGAGTCGATGTCAGCTGCATCGGCTGTGCTTAAAAAAATTTTGAATTTTTTGCGGGCCGATTTATGTATCGGCCCCCATACTTCAATACCCATCATCAAAGAATATCTTGTGCCGCTGGGCATTTGAAAGATACTCCTACTTCATATCCTCGTGTTTCATCCACCTAGGTGCCCCCCGAGCCGATTCTTTCAAGAGATTTGATGGTATCGGCTCTTTAGGTATTCCCTGCTGGATCACATGTCGAACCCAGGCAGAATGGATGGTGAGGATAATTTTGGCCGATTGCTGGAATCGGCCTCCACGTTGAATTGCTCAATGAAGGATCTATGGGCTTCTGGGCCTTCAATTCTTCCGGACGTGGGCCTCCAGATAACCTCGTGTACTTTATTCGGCATGCCTATGTCACTGGGGAACCCAAAAACTGCGCGCAATAGGCCACAAAAATGGGCAGGAAACATGAAAAATACGACTTTTATACATCGCCACTCTAACTATGTATCGGAGGTTACGATCACTTGAAATCGTCACAGGAACCGGAAAATGTGTGAGCTATGTCCCACGAAAATGGAGGCAAAAAACATGAAAACACGAGTTACGGTACCTGGAAATTGTCTAGGGATTTGGAAAATGCGCGCTATAGCCCATGAAATGGATAGACAACAAGAAAACTTTGAGCTATAGACCACGAAAATGGAGGCAAAGAACATGAAAAAAATGAGTTCTTGCGATGCCTCTCAAACAATGTATCGGTGGTTACGGTAGCTGGAAATCGTCTTGGTATTAGGAAAATGCGCGCTATATCCTATGAAATGGATAAAAAACAGTGATCTATAGCCCACGAAAATGGAGGCAAAAAACATGAAAACACGAGTTCTTGCGACGCCTCTCAAACCATGTATCGGTGGTTACGATAGCTGGAAATCGTCTTGGGATTTGGAAAATGCGCGCTATATCCTATGAAATGGATAGAAAACAAGAAGCCCACGAAAATGGAGGCAGAAAACATGAAAAACACGAGTTTTTGCGACGCCTCTCAAACAATGTATCGGTGGTTACGGTAGCTGGAAATCGTCTAGGGAACTGGAAAATGTGCGCTATAGCCCATGAAATGGATAGAAAAATGAAATTGTGAGCTATAGCCCACGAAAATGGAGGCAAAATAACATGAAAAACACGAGTTTTTGCGATACCTCTCAAACCATGTATCGGTGGTTACTGTAGTTGGAAATCGTCTAGGGAATTGGAAAATGCGCTATAGCCCATGAAATGGATAGACAACAAGAAAACTTTGAGCTATAGACCACAAAAATGGAGGCAGAGATCATGAAAAACATGAGTTCTTGCGATGCCTCTCAAACAATGTATTGGTGGTTACGGTAGCTGGAAATCGTGTAGGGAATTAGAAAATGTGCGCTATAGCCCATGAAATGGATAGAAAACAAGAAAACTGTGAGCTATAGCCTGCGAAAATGGAGGAAAAAAACATGAAAAACATGAGTTTTTGCTACGCCTCTCAAACGATCTATCGGTGGTTATAGTAACTTGAAATCGTCTAGGGAACTGGAAAATGTGCACTCTAGCCCATGAAATGGATTGTCGTTGCCTATTCGACGGTACCTCGGAGGAGGGATCCTCACGAGGGGGAGATGAAGTAGGGGCCATAGGGCGGAGTGCACACGGGACGGTGGTACGCGATTTACCCAGCTTCGTAACACCTGCACGATGACAGGGCCTACTGTTGCTTGTCTGGAATTATCTGGGCGCTTTCGCGTTGTTACCATGAGTTGTGGTTGTGTCTCTAGGGCTCCCGGGATCCGTCTTATAAAGGCGCACAGATCTAGGTTTTACATGGAGAGTCCTAGCCGGATTACAGGTTGCCTAACTACTGTACAATGTCTTGCCGTGTACGTCAAGGATCCGCCTTCCATCTACATCGTACTGGATCCGGGTTCCTAATGGGCCTCCACGGATCCGGCCTACTCCGAAGGTCGGTCGGGATCCGGCTGCCCCATCCTGAGCTGGACTTCATCCTTTATGATCTACAGCAACTGGGCCGCCCGATGGGCCGCATGCCACATCACCATCTGTGGGCCACCCGGGCTTGCCGGATCTAGGCACTGTTGATGGTACACCCATGAAGTATACCCACAACAGTAGCCCCAGAGTTCTCTGAGATTCACCTCTTGTTTCCGCCTTGCCTAATGCTTCATGTCTTCCGGGAATCTCGGTAACACGGAGAAACTTGAAGAACTCCAACTTCACGTTTTTCTTCTTTCCCAACTTTTAGTCGGAAAATATCTTCACCCCGCGGGACTTCATCCTTCGACAGTGTCATTGCAACATGTCTCCGGGATACACCCTTGCGTGGACAAGAATTCTCAGTTTTTTCAAACTGCTACCCGGAACCTGCAAAGATTTCAAACGGTTCCGGCAATCTTGGCGCCATTTTCGGGCGATTTGAGCGGTAACTTATCCTTAGCCATTTTTACCGTTAGGGTTTGTGACACGTGTCAATCATCCAACGGTGCGACGCTTGCGTTCCGACCATAGGATGCGGAGCACGAATCTCCTTCCCTCAGCCTATAAATATCCGTCATTCACCCCGTTCACCCCATTCGCCCCCCTTTTCACCTCTCGCACAGCGCCGCCTCCGAGCTTCCCCTCCGCCGTACAGGAGTTCACCGAAGTTTCGCCGGAGTTTCGCCGGAGCCACTTCGCCGCCGTGAACTGTTATTCGTGTTCGTAAGTTCGGCGAGCCACCACAACGAAACCTCGCCGCCGGTGACTCCGACCACCACGGAAGCCATTCCGGTAAGCTCTCAAACCTTTATCTTCTCGCCGTAGCTGGTAGGGATGAACATGGTATTTGTTACATTGGATCCGGCTAAGTTTCAGTCTCCTTTGCTCATTGATTTTGTAGATGTCTTCTTCGACTCCGCCTCCCTCCACCGAACCGATCGCGGCAACACCAATCTCCTCCGCCCCTCCCCCATTCATCCCTATTCAGCTGGAGCCCTCAAAGGATTCCGGCAAAAGCATCGAAGGGACGTCTGCCAACCCGGAAGAAACCGCGCGGGGGCAGAACAGATGGAGAAGAAGGCGGAAGAAGCTGCCGCTAAAAAATCCAAAGCTCGCAAGCGAGATAACGAAGCCAAAGGGAAGTGGTGGCCCTGCTTCACCACGGAGACGGATCTCCGCAACCTCGAGGCGGAGGGTTTTATAAAACCCGGATCCTGGCGGAGGGTCTCCGGCGAACAGAATCCCGCTCCTGAAGCCGGAGAGTGGGTGGTGACCAAGGCGCTTGTTGAGCGCGGATTCTCTTTCCCGCCCAGCGATTTCTTCTCGGAAATCCTGAAAGCGTACGACCTCCAGCCGCATCATATCGCTCCGAACAGCATCTTGGCCATCAGCAACCACGCCACATTGTGCGAAGGCCACCTCCGGATAACCCCGGATCTTCCCCTCTTCAATTATTTCTTCTCCGTCAAAAAGGAGAAAGTTTCTCAGACTTCTATGCTGGCCACTTGCGGCGGTGTCACCTTCAAGCTCCGGCCCGGGCGCTCGTACCCGCGCACAGATCGACACGAATCCATGCAGTACTGGTCCGGCAACTTCTTCTACCTGAAGGACGTGTCGGATCCAGCATCTCCAAAGGTGCTACCTGACTTCAAGGACGCCTCCCCCCAGCGAGGCTCCGGCCTGGACTCAATGTCCCCATCTCTCCGATTCACCTCAACTGACTCGGGCGATTAGGCGGATCCACAAGCTTACGGACGAGGGCTTGTCGGGGAAGGATCTGACCATGTCCTGGTTCACTAAGCGGATCCAGCCCCTGCAACATTCGGACCGCCTGCTGTTCCAGTACACGGGCCGCGAAGACACCATGCGCACCTCCCAGGACAATCTTTCCGCCGACGCCCTGGACAGACGTCTCCGGGTGCTGATCAAGATTCCGCGTAACCTCAAAATTCACGTGTGCAACAAGGACATCCACACCAACGGCTCCGGGACCGCGGTATGTTTCCTTGACTCAACTTGTTGTTCCTTTTCAATCTAAAATTTGTCTAAGTGTTGGCTGGGTAACGTAGCTCGAAGCCCTTGAGGAGAGCGAACTCGGAACTCTTATCCGGGTTCCTCACGCGAGCAACCCTCACCCGGAAGCCGCATCGAACGCGGAAGTCCCCGAGGCTCCGCGTCCCTCCAAAAGTTAAGGGGGTGCTTCCTCCAGCCCCGCTACTAAACGTGCCCGCGAAGTGCTCAGCACCGCGGCTACCCGGAAGGCGGAGGCAGAGAAGAAGCGCCTCAAGCTCATCGACACCAGCAACTGAGCCCAACCCGACATCCGCCAATTCTTCAAACCATCTGGGTAAGCGCTTGATTTTCGTCTTAAAATTATTTCTGCTACTATGGATCAGCATATGCTTAATTGTTATGCCTATCTTATTTTGCAACAAAAGTTCCGGAAGCCAGCCCCCCAAGATCCCCAAGAGGAAAGCGAAGCCGTCTCCGGCTTCTGTGCCCGTCACACCAGAGGTGGAGGTTCCGCCCAAGGCCTCTTCTACCGCCAAGCCGGATCCTAAGGACGTCATCAACCTTGATGACCTCCCCGAAGACCCAACTGCCGAGACCGGCCACGGCGAGTCCGACAAGGGCGCATCCTCGTCCGCACCTCCGCCTGAGAAGCCTACCGTTACCTCAGCTGAAGCTCCGACTGACGAAGTTGAGAAGAAATTGTCCCTAAGTCGTGCCACCGGCACGCCCCAGACTCACCCTCACCTCTTTCCGATTCTGCAAAAGGTCCCCCTCTCACAGCGCCATGTGGAGATCTCCGCCATGATGGACCAAGTGTGGGGTCTGCGAACACGGAAGAGCAGGAACTGACTGACCTCGAAAGTGGTCTCAAGATATTTTTCGCCAAGCACAAGAATGTGCGTCAGGTAACACTAGCCCCCAAGCATTGGTTTGGACATTTCTCCGAGTGACATGTGCGAGCCGATGCTTTTAAGGGTGCTCCTTAGCGGAAATTCGAAATTTTCTTCATCTAAGGACTTAAACTTCTCGCCAGCCCCCAGAATTTTGAATTTCCGGCTAACTTCTGCCTGCTTCACAGAACACTCGGAAGCTGCACGAAGATCTGCGCGTCCATGTGCTAGAGCAGATGACAAAGATAGAAGGGCTGCGCCAGAATGCTGAAAATAGCCGGCAAGGTTTACTACTCCTGGAGACCCGTTTGAAAGGTAAGAAATCCGGGTTCCTCGCGTATCTTATCATGAACAATCATAATATGTAATATTTGTGATTTCCGCAGAAGAAATTGATAAGCGCCCCGCCATTGACGCCATGTCCGCCAAGATCCAAGTGCTAGAGGCGGAGAATGAATCTCTCAAGAACTTCTTGAAAGAATCCTCCGAGAAGGAAACTATGGAAAAGAAGGAGCTCTTTGAGAAACATACCCGCGACATGGCGGAACTTGCTGACAAACTTCAAAAGAGCCAGCAAAGGGTGTCAACCTTGGCAGCAAAGAGTAAGAGTCAAGAGGAGGAAGCGGAGGCTATTGATAAGATGATCTTTCGTAAGAACCTTTTTCTGTTTAACTCCGGCTTCCTCATAAATTGCTTTGTCCGCGGAAGAAACCGATCGTGCTATTTCGCTGCAAGCCTTGGCTTCGAATGGACCAAGGATTCAACCCTCAAAAGGACTGAGGCGTATGATGAAGCGCGGAGCTCGATTGATGACCTCTTCGAGGCATGTCGCGGAGTTGCCAAGTCCTTATCCCTGAAGAGAGCCAAGACGACGGTGATTGACACCATGTCGAAGCTCATGAAGCAGGTGCCAGAGCTCATCAAGGATTGGCAAGAATCTTATGCCCGCGGAGTTGCTTCCCTCGTTCTGGCCACATGCAAAGCGCACTTCCCAACCATGAGGTTTGCGGATGTTGCACGCGGAACTCCCAAGGGCACCAACATGAGAGCCATTCTCGCGGAGACCCAAGGATACGATCGTCACTTTGTTGGACGAGTTAACCACTCATTCTGGTACAACAAGCATGATCTTCCCAAGGGCTTCTCCGATGCGGAGGATGAAGGAGAAGAAGGTGCCGAGGAAGGTGATGAGGAAGGCTCCGGGTCGAGTGCTGACCACTTCAAGGAGGGCTCCGACGACAACTCCGGTGATGGCTCCTGAGATGGCTCCGGCGATGGCTCCGGCGATGGCTCCGCCTACATAGCTTATGATGAGGAGCAATCCTCCGAGTGAGACCTATGAAATAGTCAAAACTGATGTATCATTTTGGCCCCAGAGTGGGTTTGTAATATATCTTAAATTCTTAAGTAGCTAGGGACGAAACATTTATGCATGGGCGGAAAATACTTATCCTGCAAGCCGTTTAAATATTATTTGCATGTTTCGTTTGTTTGAAAGCAAGTGCCGGTTTCTATTTTTCCCGGCTTGCTCACTTGACCTTCCGTGAGCCGGAGGACCATTAGCCGGAAACGCTCGCCAGCGGCGACGAAGCCCAATGGCAATCCGTCAATAACCGCGGAAACAAGCCCCCAGCGTAGGTGCCGGAAATCGCTACCAGGAATCCATGAGCTTGCAACAGAAAATATATCCACCAAAAAACTTAAGCTCACGTCCAAGAGGACGATTTTGAAAATCAAAACTTTCATACACGCCTAGGCGGAAATATCCAGCTCTGCGGTTTTAGTCGGAAAACATACACGATCTAAAAATGAACAAGTAAAGGAGGTAAAAGACTCAAAGAGTGAACCAAAAGCTTTATTTCATTAATCATGTATAACAATTACAAGGTATGTAATTCTAAAGTTTTTCTAAGTGTGGAAAGGACGTAGCTGTGCAATGTTCCAAGGGCGTTCTGTTTCATCGTATATGTCATCCGGATCCTCTCGCTTGCGTTTCCGATGCCAGTTAGCAGGTCTATCATTTAGCTCCCGGAAATCGACAAGGTAGTATGATCCGTTGTGAAGAAATTTACTAACGACGAAGGGTCCTTCCCATGGAGATTGCAGCTTATGATCTTTCACCTGGCAAAGGCGGAGGACCAAGTCTCCGGCCATGAACGAGCGATTCCGAACTCGACGACTATGATAGCGTCGGAGTTTCTGCTGGTAGATGGCGGAACGCTGGCCAGCTAAATTCCGAGCTTCTTCTATCAGGTCCACAGATAGCTGTCTGGCCTCGTCAGCAGTTTCTTCATTGTAGGCGGAAACTCGCGGTGAATCGTGGATGGTGTCGGAGGGGAGCACGGCTTCGGATCCGTATACCAAGAAGAACGGAGTAAATCCGGTTGACCTGTTAGGGGTAGTTCGCAAACTCCATAGAACAGAGTCTAACTCCTCCGCCCATGCTCCGGCTGCACGTCGCAGCGGTTCCTCAAGGCGTGGTTTAATTCCGGATAGTATGAGGCCATTGGCTCTTTCGACCTGACCATTGGATTGTGGATGAGCCACGGATGCAAGGTCAAGCCGGATCCCTACATCATGGCAATAATCCTTCAATTCTCCCTGTGCAAAGTTTGTGCCATTATCTGTGATTATGCTGTGTGGCATGCCGAATCTCGTCACGAGGCTGCAGACAAATTTTAGTGCCGTAGCACCATCGGCTTTTCTCACTGGCTTTGCCTCGATCCACTTACTGAACTTGTCAACAGCGACCAGGAGGTACTCAAAACTGCCAGGAGATGATTTCTTTAATTTACCAACCATATCGAGCCCCCAGACCGCGAACGGCCAGGTGATAGGGATGGTCTTCAGCTCTTGGGCTGGAGCGTTTGGTTGAGTAGCATAGTACTGGCAACCTCGGCAGGTTTTTACCAGCTTGTCAGCATCTTCTTTAGCTGTGAGCCAGTAAAAACCGAGCCGAAAAGCTTTTGCAACGAGTGACCTGGGGGCGGCATGATGCCCGCAATCCCCTGCATGGATCTCTCTGAGGATTTCAATGCCATCTTGATTGGAGATGCATTTGAGAAATACTCCAGTTGCGCTTCGTTTGTAGAGCTGTCCGCAACAATTGTATAGGATCTTGCTCGTCTGATGATCTGTCGTGCGAGGACCTCGTCCTCGGGCAACTTCTGATCAATGAGGTAGTACAGGAAAGGCTGCGTCCAGGTCGGAATGATGACCATCACTTCCCTAGCCGGAGATACTTCCACCTCTGCATTTTCCGGGTTAGCGCCCTTCACCGATGGTATCCGTAGGTGCTCCAAGAAAATACCAGGCGGAATTGGTTTCCTGCCAGATCCGAGCTTGGATAGCATGTCTGCCGCTGCGTTATTGTCTCGCCTGACGTACTTGACTTCGTATCCGAGGAAGCATTTGGCGATCACATCAACTTCGTCTCTGTAAGCTGCCATGACGGAGTTTCTGGCGTTCCAGGTTCCGGCTACTTGTTGTGCCACCAGGTCGGAATCTCCACAGCAAATGATGTGCTTGATCCCAATTTCCTTAGCGATGCGCAGACCATGTAGTAGAGCCTCGTATTCCGCCATATTATTTGTAGCTTCGAAGTGAATCTGCAAAACGTACTGCAGTTCTTCTCCGGTAGGGGACTTGAGGGTGACTGTGAGCTGTATCCCACGAAAATGGTGCCAAAAAACATGAAAACACTAGTTTTTTTGACGCCTCCCAAACCATGTATCGGTGGTTACGGTAGCGGGAAATCGTCTAGGGAAATGGAAAACTTGCGCTATAGCCCATGAAATGGATAGAAAAAATAAAACTGTGAGCTATAACCCACGAAAATGGAGGATAAAAACATGAAAAACACGAGTTTTTGCGACGCCTCTCAAACCATGTATCGGTGGTTACGGTAGCTTGAAATCGTCTAGGGAATTGGAAAATGCGCTCTATAGCCCATGAAATCGATAGAATACAAGAAAACTATGAGCTATAGCCCACAAAAATGGAGGCAAAAAACATGAAAACATGAATTTTTGCGAAGCCTCTAAAACAATATATGGATGGTTACGGTAGCTGGAAATCGTCTAGGGAATTGGAAAATGGAGGTTATAGCCGATGAAATGGATAGACAACACGAAAACTTTGAGCTATAGACGACGAAAATGGAGGCACAAAACCATGAAAAACACGAGTTTTCGCGACGCTACTCAAATGATGTATCGGTGGTTACGGTAGCTGGAAATCATCTAGGGAACTGGAAAATGTGCGCTATAGCCCATGAAATGGATAGAAAAAATAAAACTGTGAGCTATAGCCCACGAAAATGGAGGCAAAAAACACAAGTTTTTGCGACACCTCTCAAACCATGAATCGGTGGTTACGGTAGGTGGAAATCGGCTAGGGAATTGGAAAATGCGCGCTATAGCCCATGAAATGGATAGAAAACAAGAAAACTGTGAGCTATATCCCACGAAAATGGAGGCAAAAAACATGAAAAACAAGAGATTTTGTGACGTCTCTCAAACCATGTATCGGTGGTTACGGTAGCTGGAAATCGTCTAGAGAACTGGAAAATGTGCACTATAGCCCATGAAATGGATAGAAAAAACCATGAAAAACATTAGTTTTTGCGACGCCTCTCAAACCGTGTATATGTGGTTACGATAGCTTGAAATCGTCTAGGGAATTAGAAAATGCATGCTATAGCCCATGAAATGGATAGAAAAGAAGAAAAGTATGAGCTATAACCCACGAAAATGGAGGCAAAAACATGAAAAACATGAGTTTTTGCGACGCCTCTCAAACCATATATCGGTGATTACGGTAGGTGGAAATCGTCTAGGGAACTGGAAAATGTGTGTTGTAGCCCATGAAATGCATAGAAAAGAAGAAAACTGTGAGCTATAGCCCACGAAAATGGAGGCAAAAAACATGAAAAACACGAGTTTGTGCGACGCCTCTCATACCATGTATCGGTGGTTATGGTAGCTAGAAGTCATCCTTGGAACCGGAAAACATGAGCTATAACCCATGAAATAGATATAAAATAATAAAACTATGAGCTATAGCCCACGAAAACGGAGGCAGAGAATATGAAAAACACGAGTTCTTGCGAGGCCTCTCAAACAATGTATCGGTGGTTACGGTAGCTGGAAATCGTCTAGGGAACCGAAAAATGTGCGCTATAGCCACTTAAAATGGGAAGAAATCATGTAAAATACCAGTGTAACCATATATCAATGGATCCCTCGCTGAGAAACATCCCGAAAACTGAAAACTGTGAGCTATAGCCCACGAAAATGGAGGCAAAAAAACTTGCAAAACACGAGTTTTTGCAACGCCTCTCAAACCATGTATCGGGGGTTACGGTAGCTGGAAATCTTCCGGTGAACAGGAAAATGTGCCCTATAGCCCCTAAAATGGATAGAAAAAATAAAACTGTGAGCTATAGCCCACGAAAAGGGAGGCAAAAAAACATGAAAACACGAGTTTTATCGACGCCTCTCAAACCATGTATCACTGGTTACGGTAACTGGAAATTGTCTAGGGAACTGGAAAATGTGCGCTATAGCACAAGAAATGGATAGAAAAATGAAACTGTGGGCTATACCCCACGAAAATGGAGGCAAAATAACCTGAAAAACACGAGTTTTTGTGACACCTCTCAAACCATGTATCTGTGGTTACGGTAGTTGGAAATCGTCTAGGGAATTGGAAAATGCGCGCTATAGCCCATGAAATGGATAGAAAACAAGAAAAATGTGAGCAGGAAAATGTGCCCTATAGCCCTTACAATGGATAGAAAACAAGAAAACTGTGAGATATGGCCCACGAAAATGGAGGCAAAAAACATGAAAAACACGAGTTTGTGCGACGCCTCTCAAACCATGTATCGATGGTTATGGTAGCTAGAAGTCATCCTTGGAACCGGAAAACATGCGCTATAACCCATGAAATAGATATAAAATAATAAAACTATGAGCTATAGCCCACGAAAATGGAGGCAGAAAACATGAAAAACACGAGTTCTTGCGATGCCTCTCAAACAATGTATCGGTGGTTACGGTAGCTGGAAATCGTCTAGGGAACCGAAAAATGTGCGCTATAGCCACTTAAAATGGGAAGAGAAAAACAAGAAAACTGTGAGCTATAGCCCATGAAAATGGAGGCAAAAAACATGAAAAACACGAGTTTTTGCGATGCCTCTCAAACCATGTATCCGTGGTTACGATAGCTGGAAATCATCTAGGAAACTGGAATATGTGCGCTATAGCCCATGAAATGGATAGAAAAAAAGAAAATGTGAGCCATAGCCCACGAAAATGGAGGCAAAAAAACATGAAAAACACGAGTTTTTGCGACGCCTCTCAAACCATGTATCGGTGGTTACGGTAGCTGGAAATCATCTAGGGAATTGGAAAATGCACCCTATAGCTCATGAAATGGATAGAAAACAAGAAAACTGTGAGCTATAGCCCACGAAAATGGAGGCAAAAAACATGAAAAACACGAGTTTTTGCGACGCCTCTCAAACCATGTATCGGTGGTTACGATAGCTGGAAATCGTCTTGGGATTTGGAAAATGCGCGCTATATCCTATGAAATGGATAGAAAACAAGAAAACTGTGAGCTATAGCCCACAAAAATGGAGGCAGAAAACATGAAAAACACGAGTTTGTGCGACGCCTCACAAAACATGTATCAGTGGTTATGGTAGCTAGAAGTCATCCCTGGAACCGGAAAACATGCGCTATAACCCATGAAATGGATAGAAAAGAAGAGAACCGTGAGCTATAGCCCACGAAAATGGAGGCAAAAAACATGAAAACACGAGTTCTTGCGACGCCTCTCAAACAATGCATCGGTGGTTACGGTAGCTGATAATCGTCTAGGGAATTGGAAACGTCTGCTATAGCCCATGAAATGGATGGAAAACAAGAAAATTGTGAGCTATAGCCCACGAAAATGGAGGCAGAAAAACATGAAAACACGAGTTCTTGCGACGCCTCTCAAACCATGTATCGGTGGTTACGGTAGCTGGAAATCGTCTAGGGAACTAGAAAATGTGCGCTATAGCCCATGAAATGGATAGAAAACAAGAAAACTGTGAGCTATAGCCCACGAAAATGGAGGCAAAAAACATGAAAAACACGAGTTTGTGCGACGCCTCACAAAACATGTATCAGTGGTTATGGTAGCTGGAAGTCATCCCTGGAACCGGAAAACATGCGCTATAACCCATGAAATGGATAGAAAAGAAGAGAACCGTGAGCTATAGCCCACGAAAATGGAGGCAAAAAACATGAAAAACACGAGTTTGTGTGACGCCTCTCAAACCATGTATCGATGGTTATGGTAGCTGGAAATTGTCTCGCTAACAGGAAAATGCGTTCTATAGCCCATGAAATCGATAGAATATAAGAAAACTATGAGCTATAGCCCACACAAATGGAGGCAAAAAACATGAAAACACGAGTTCTTGCGATGCCTCTCAAACCATGTATCGGTGGTTACGATAGCTAGAAATCGTCTAGGGAACTGGAAAATGTGTATTATAGCCCATGAAATGGATAGAATACAAGAAAACTGTGAGCTTTAGCCGACGGAAATGGAGGCAAAAAACATAAAAACACGAGTTCTTACGACGCCTCTCAAACCATGTATCGGTGGTTACGATAGCAAGAAATCGTCTAGGGAACTGGAAAATGTGTATTATAGCCCATGAAATGGATAGAATACAAGAAACTGTCAGCTATAGCCCACGAAAATGGAGGCATAAAACATGAAAACACGAGTTCTTGCGACGCCTCTCAAACAATGTATCGGTGGTTACGGTAGCTGGAAATCGTCTAAGAAACTGGAAAATGTGCGCTATAGCCCATGAAATGGATGGAAAACAAGAAAATTGTGACCTATAGCCCACGAAACTGGAGGCAAAAAAACTTGAAAACACGAGTTTTTGCGACGCCTCTCAAAGCATGTATCGGGGGTTACGGTAGCTGGAAATCGGCTAGGGAACTGGAAAATGTGCGCTATAGCCCATGAAATGGATACAAAAAAATAAAACTGTGAGCTATAGCCCACAAAAATGGAGGCAAAAAAACATGAAAACCACCAGTTTTTCCGACGCCTCTTAAACCATGTATCGGTGGTTACGGTAGCTGGAAATCGTCTAGGGAACTGGAAAATGTGCGCTATAGCCCATGAAATGGATAGAAAAAATAAAACTGTGAGCTATAGCCCACGAAAATGGAGGCAAAAAACATGAAAACCACGAGTTTTTGCGACGCCTCTCAAACCATGTATCGGTGGTTACGGTAGTTGGAAATCGTCTAGGGAATTGGAAAATGTGCGTTATAGCCCATGAAATGGATAGACAACAAGAAAACTTTGAGCTATAGACCACGAAAATGGAGGTAAAGAACATGAAAAAATGAGTTCTTGCGACGCCTCTCAAACCATGTATCGGTGGTTATGGTAGCTCGAAATCGTCTAGGGAACTAGAAAATGTGCTCTATAGCCCATGAAATGGATAGAAAACAGGAAAACTGTGAGCTATAGCCCACGAAAATGGAGGCAAAAAACATGAAAAACACGAGTTTGTGCGACGCCTCTCAAACCATGTATCGGTGGTTATGGTAGCTAGAAATCGTCCATGGAACCGGAAAACATGAGCTATAACCCATGAAATAGATATAAAATAAGAAAACTGTGAGCTATAGCCCACGAAAATGGAGGCAAAAACATGAAAAACATGAGTTTTTGCGACGCCTCTCAAACCATGTATCGGTGGTTACGGTAGCTGGAAATCGTCTAGGGAATTGGAAAATGCGTTCTATAGCCCATGAAATGGATAGAAAACAAGAAAACTATGAGCTATAGCCCACGAAAATGGAGGCAAAAAACATGAAAAACACGAGTTTTTGCGACGCCTCTCAAACCATGTATCGGTGGTTACGGTAGCTGGAAATCGTCTAGGGAACTGGAAAATGTGCGCTATAGCCCATGAAATGGATAGAAAACATGAAAACTGTGAGCTATAGCCCACGAAAATGGAGGCAAAAAACATGAAAAACACGAGTTTTTGCGACGCCTCTCAAACCATGTATCGGTGGTTACGGTAGCTGGAAATCGTCTAGGGAACTGGAAAATGTGCGCTATAGCCCATGAAATGGATAGAAAACAAGAAAACTGTGAGCTATAGCCCACGAAAATGGAGGCAAAAAACATGAAAAACACGAGTTTTTGCGACGCCTCTCAAACGATCTATCGGTGGTTACAGTAGCTTGAAATCGTATAGGGAACTGATAGAAAACAAGAAAACTGTGCACTATAGCCCATGAAATGGATAGAAAACAAGAAAACTGTGAGCTATAGCCCACGAAAATGGGAGGCAAAAAACATGAAAAACACGAGTTTTATCGACGCCCTCTCAAACCATGTATCGCTGGTCACGGTAACTGGAAATCGTTTAGGGAACTGGAAAATGTGCTCTATAGAACATGAAATGGATAGAAAAATGAAACTGTGAGCTATAGCCCACGAAAATGGAGGCAAAATAACATGAAAAACACCAGTTTTTGCGACACCTCTCAAACCATGTATCGGTGGTTACGGTAGTTGGAAATCGTGTAGGGAATTGGAAAATGTGCGCTATAGCCCATGAAATGGATAGACAACAAGAAAACTTTGAGCTATAGACCACGAAAATGGAGGCAAAAAACATGAAAAACATGAGTTTTTGCGACGCCTCTCAAACCATGTATCGGTGGTTACGGTAGCTGGAAATCGTCTAGGGAACTAGAAAATGTGCGCTATAGCCCATGAAATGGATAGAAAACAAGAAAACTGTGAGCTATAGCCCACGAAAATGGAGGCAAAAAACATGAAAAACACGAGTTTGTGCGACGCCTCTCAAACCATGTATCGGTGGTTATGGTAGCTAGAAGTCATCCCTGGAACCGGAAAACATGCGCTATAACCCATGAAATGGATATAAAACAAGAAAACTGTTAGCTATAGCCCACGAAAATGGAGGCAAAAAACATGAAAAACACGAGTTTGTGTGACGCCTCTCAAACCATGTATCGATGGTTATGGTAGCTGGAAATTGTCTCGCTAACAGGAAAATGGGTCCTATAGCCCCTAAAATGGATAAAAAACAAGAAAACTATGAGCTATAGCCCACAAAAATGGAGGCAAAAAACATTAAAACATGAGTTTTTGCGACGCCTCTCAAACGATCTATCGGTGGTTACAGTAGCTTGAAATCGTATAGGGAACTGATAGAAAACAAGAAAACTGTGAGCTATATCCCACAAAATTGATAGAAAACAAGAAAACTGTGAGCTATATCCCACAAAATTGGTACCAAAAAACATGAAAAACACTAGTTTTGCGACGCCTCTCAAACCATGTATCGGTGGTTACGATAACGGGAAATCGTCTAGGGAAATGGAAAATGTGCGCTATAGCCCATGAAAATGATAGAAAAAATAAAACGGTGAGCTATAGCCCACGAAAATGGAGGCAGAAAACATGAAAACACGAGTTCTTGCGACGCCTCTCAAACAATGTATCGGTGGTTACGGTAGCTGGAAATCGTCTAAGAAACTGGAAAATGTGCGCTATAGCCCATGAAATGGATGGAAAACAAGAAAATTGTGACCTATAGCCCACGAAAATGGAGGTAAAGAACATGAAAAAATGAGTTTTTGCGACGCCTCTCAAAGCATGTATCGGGGGTTACGGTAGCTGGAAATCGGCTAGGGAACTGGAAAATGTGCGCTATAGCCCATGAAATGGATAGAAAACAAGAAAACTGTGAGCTATAGCCCACAAAAATGGAGGCAAAAAACATGAAAACCACGAGTTTTTGCGACGCCTCTCAAACCATGTATCGGTGGTTACGGTAGCTGGAAATCGTCTAGGGAACTGGAAAATGTGCGCTATAGCCCATGAAATGGATAGAGAAAAATAAAACTGTGAGCTATAGCCCACGAAAATGGAGGCAAAAAACATGAAAACCACGAGTTTTTGCGACGCCTCTCAAACCATGTATCGGTGGTTACGGTAGTTGGAAATCGTCCAGGGAATTGGAAAATGTGCGTTATAGCCCATGAAATGGATAGACAACAAGAAAACTTTGAGCTATAGACCACGAAAATGGAGGTAAAGAACATGAAAAAATGAGTTCTTGCGACGCCTCTCAAACCATGTATCGGTGGTTATGGTAGCTCGAAATCGTCTAGGGAACTAGAAAATGTGCTCTATAGCCCATGAAATGGATAGAAAACAGGAAAACTGTGAGCTATAGCCCACGAAAATGGAGGCAAAAAACATGAAAAACACGAGTTTGTGCGACGCCTCTCAAACCATGTATCGGTGGCTATGGTAGCTAGAAGTCATCCATGGAACTGGAAAACATGCGCTATAACCCATGAAATGGATATAAAACAAGAAAACTGTTAGCTATGGCCCACGAAAATGGAGGCAAAAACATGTAAAACACAAATTTTTGCGACTCCTCTCAAACCATCTATCGGTGGTTATGGTAGCTGGAAATCGCCCCGCTAACAGGAAAATGGGCCCTATAGCCCCTAAAATGGATAAAAAACAAGAAAAAACTATGAGCTATAGCCCACGGAAATGGAGGCAAAACACATGAAAAACACGAGTTTTTGCGACGCTTCTCAAATGATGTATCGGTGCTAACGGTAGCTGGAAATCATCTAGGGAACTGGAAAATGTGCGCTATAGCCCATGAAATGGATAGAAAAATGAAACTGTGAGCTATAGCCCACGAAAATGGAGGCAAAATAACATGAAAAACACCAGTTTTTGCGACACCTCTCAAACCATGTATCGCTGGTTATGGTAGCTGGAAATTGTCTCGCTAACAGGAAAATGGGTCCTATAGCCCCTAAAATGGATAAAAAACAAGAAAACTATGAGCTATAGCCCACAAAAATGGAGGCAAAAAACATGAAAAACATGAGTTTTTGCGACGCCTCTCAAACGATCTATCGGTGGTTACGCTAGCTTGAAATCGTATAGGGAACTGATAGAAAACAAGAAAACTGTGAGCTATATCCCACAAAATTGATAGAAAACAAGAAAACTGTGAGCTATATCCCACAAAATTGGTACCAAAAAACATGAAAAACACTAGTTTTGCGACGCCTCTCAAACCATGTATCGGTGGTTACGGTAACGGGAAATCGACTAGGGAAATGGAAAATGTGCGCTATAGCCCATGAAAATGATAGAAAAAATCAAAACTGTGAGCTATAGCCCACGAAAATGGAGGCAAAAAACATGAAAACCACGAGTTTTTGCGACGCCTCTCAAACCATGTATCGGTGGTTACGGTAGTTGGAAATCGTCCAGGGAATTGGAAAATGTGCGTTATAGCCCATGAAATGGATAGACAACAAGAAAACTTTGAGCTATAGACCACGAAAATGGAGGTAAAGAACATGAAAAAATGAGTTCTTGCGACGCCTCTCAAACCATGTATCGGTGGTTATGGTAGCTGGAAATCGTCTAGGGAACTAGAAAATGTGCGCTATAGCCCATGAAATGGATAGAAAACAGGAAAACTGTGAGCTATAGCCCACGAAAATGGAGGCAAAAAACATGAAAAACACGAGTTTGTGCGACGCCTCTCAAACCATGTATCGGTGGCTATGGTAGCTAGAAGTCATCCATGGAACTGGAAAACATGCGCTATAACCCATGAAATGGATATAAAACAAGAAAACTGTTAGCTATAGCCCACGAAAATGGAGGCAAAAAACATGAAAAACACGAGTTTGTGTGACGCCTCTCAAACCATGTATCGATGGTTATGGTAGCTGGAAATTGTCTCGCTAACAGGAAAATGGGTCCTATAGCCCCTAAAATGGATAAAAAACAAGAAAACTATGAGCTATAGCCCACTAAAATGGAGGCAAAAAACATGAAAAACATGAGTTTTTGCGACGCCTCTCAAACGATCTATCGGTGGTTACAGTAGCTTGAAATCGTATAGGGAACTGATAGAAAACAAGAAAACTGTGAGCTATATCCCACAAAATTGGTACCAAAAAACATGAAAAACACTAGTTTTGCGACGCCTCTCAAACCATGTATCGGTGGTTACGGTAACGGGAAATCGTCTAGGGAAATGGAAAATGTGCGCTATAGCCCATGAAAATGGAGGCAAAAAACATGAAAACCACGAGTTTTTGCAACGCCTCTCAAACCATGTATCGGTGGTTACGGTAGTTGGAAATCGTCCAGCGAATTGGAAAATGTGCGTTATAGCCCATGAAATGGATAGACAACAAGAAAACTTTGAGCTATAGACCACGAAAATGGAGGTAAAGAACATGAAAAAATGAGTTCTTGCGACGCCTCTCAAACCATGTATCAGTGGTTATGGTAGTTGTAAATCGTCTAGGGAACTAAAAAATGTGCGCTTGTTGCGGTCAGAAACCCACCGTCGGGCAGCGACTGGCAACACAGTAGAGCCGGGAACAACTAGGGCTGCGGCTGGCCCCAGTCCCTCAGAGCGACGGCCCGCAAAGCCTTCTGGTCACACGTCCGATGCCTGTCGCAAGGGCGTGCCACCTGACCTATACCTGGTCGGGAAGGTGTTGGATGATGCCTCGCTTAGTTTCCTGCATGGCATACACGTAAACGTTAAATACGAGCCTCGATCGGCTCTCAGGTTATCCTGTGAATCGGCTCAAAGAGCCGATCCACCCATGATTCGTACGAGTTGTACGAATATATGGTGGTCCTGCTTGATCAAGATAAAGCTAAAGCGATCTACGACGATTTAGGGTTTTCACCGCATAATCGGATCATCCTACTCACGATTGGGCCTCGCGCTCGCGTACGGTGATCGTAAGCCGATCCTAGACAGGGCCTAAAAACCAACACGAGGTTGATCCCGGAACATCCTATCTAGGGCTAGCAAACTACACCCTACACGCCGCTGGATCCTCCAACCCTTTGTAAGGCCTAACTATTGCGGATATTAAACTAATCCTTGAAGAACAAGGAGCAACCGTAACGGATCGGATCTACTAAACAATGATAAGCGGGGTGCCGCCCCTACACCTAAGATAGGTGTAAGGGCGGCTAGATGTATAAGGGTTGCACTACGACAGCATATGATACGAAGAACAATGCTAACCCTAACACATCTAAGAGAACTACGTTGCTCGCCATCAAAAAGGCTTCAGCACGAGCAACGCATGAACAACGTGAATAAGCTTATGCTGCCTAGATCGCAAGATGCGATCTAGGCAGACATGGTGCTTACCAGGAGAAACCCTCGAGACGAAGGAGTTGGCGATGCGCCGAGATTGATTGTGTTGAACGTTGGTTGTTGTTTATTCCATAAACCCTAGATACATATTTATAGTCCAAGGGACTTTCTAATTCAAGCGTGCACCTAACCGTGCACGGGTTAAACTCTAATTCCTAACTAACACGTATCCTAATATGTTACAGATACAAGGGCAAACTAGCCCAAACTTTGCATATAAGGCCGATTCACGTATTTCTTCCGTATATAATCTTCAAGCCCATCTTGATCGCGACCAACCTCTGACTTGGTCAAATTATGGTGATAACACTTGCCCCCCTGGTTTTGGAAATGACATTTCCAAAATCATTATGCTTTCTTCCGTCGGGTCATGTCGTGGCAGAACAGAACTGCCGCAGAATCTTCCATCATTTCGCCTCGCCTCCTGGGCTTCTCTGCACGAATTGATAATTTCGGCATCACGTCCTCGAGAACCGTCATGGCATTAAATCTTCACTACACCCCCTTTATTTATCCGTGCCGAACGGTTCGCCACTTCATCCCTTTCCTCTGTTCTATCCACCAGCGCCCAAAAAACCCTCTTCCCCTGTAGCAATGTCTTCCTCTTCCTCTTCCCCCTCAGGCCTCCCCCTCCAACCCTCGCCGAAGAGCAAGAATGAGGACGACCTCCACTCCGGGGATAACCCCATCTCCTCCGACAAGGAGAAGAAAGAAGGAGAAGTAGCGAAGGCCAAGGCCCCCCCCCTCCGCCAAGCTCCCGCCGAAGAAGCGCTCCCGCATGTGGGCGGACAGCGAGGACGAAGATGATGACGAGGAAGGAGAAGAGGAGGAGGAGGAAGATGATTCCTCCTCTTCCGCTGGGTACCCGCCGACGAAGCGCTTCCGCACTTGGGCGGACAGCGAGGATGATGATGATGATGACGAGGAGGAAGAGGCTCCGGCCGAAGGCTGGGGCAGTAGCGACGAGGAAGCCTCCGGAGGTAGCGCCGGCGGCCACTCCGATGCCGACGATAATGCTAGCGAGGATTAGCAATGTAGGATTAGTAACCCCTGAGCAATCGGCTCTTCTTTTGTTCTTCCTTTCTCCTTTGAGCAGTCGGCTCTTCATTGTAAGAAATCCCAATATTAATGAAGAATTTCCCTTAACTTGATTTCGCCGATTTCTTTTCGTACTTATTTGGCCGATTGTTAATTTGATCACCGCTCAATAAACCGATAGCAACGTATCGGTAACCTGCGAACCTTGCTCAAATTCAGATCCCCAAACTTCCAACCGAACAGGTCCAATCCGAAGTCACTGAGCGTAGTGTTGGATTCAACGGCAAAACCTCTGAAATAATGCCTGGCCTCGTCATTAACCTCAGGTTTTCAGACATTTTTCTGCCAGACCCTTCTTTTCCAAATCCCCTTTGCTTTCGGGGGCTCTCTGGGACCATTGCAAACTCAACCCAGAGGCTGGAGATGATACTTCTGCAGGACAGGCTTCCGCTCCGTCTTTCCCGCAGCAACTGTTCCTCAAAAGTTGAGATGTAGAGCCAGCCGATTTCAACAAAATCGGCTTCCTATAGCAAAGGGTCCTTCAGGACAAGCTGCCCCCCAAGCCTCACTTAAGGCGAGAAAGTGGTAAGTCAGCCAAATGTGCCACCATTGGTCTCCAAGTCATAATGTAGAGTTAGCCGATTTCAACAAAATCGGCTCCTCAGAGCACAACATCTTCAGGGCGAGCTGCCCCCCGAGCTTCTTCAGTCCACTTCTTGCGCCTTGCTGGTCAGATCGTCTCCTTTCCTTAGGCGGATTTGATGCAATCCATCCTTAACCTGATCTGCACGTCCATGCTGCTCTTAGCACCGGTCGGGGTCATGATCCTCAAACTTGCCCCAGCTGATACTGCGGACTCGAATACTCGTAAAAAGAATCCGGAGGTTCTCGAAGATAGGATCTGAGCCAACAAACCACTCCATTGAGGAGTTCTTCCATTAGAGTCTCTCTTCGTGGCCGACTTCCTTAAGTCGATGACTGTGCATCGGCTTTGCTTAAATTTTTTTTGAATTTTTACGGCCGATTTATGTATCGGCCCCCATACTTCAATACCCGTCGTCAAAGGATATCTTGGGCTTAAAAGACGCTTCTACTGCATATCCTCGTGTTTTATCCACCTGGGTGCCCCCCGAGCCGATTCTTTCAAGGGATTTGATGGTATCGGCTCTTTAGGTATTCCCTGTTGGATCAAATGTTGAACCCAGGCAGAATGGATGGTGAGGATAATTTTGGCCGATTGCTGGAATCGGCCTCCCCGTTGAATTGCTCAATGAAGGTTTTGTAATGTTCCTTCATAAATCCTTGGGGCCGATCTCTTGGATCGGCATCGCCACGTTTGTCCATAGACGCTGCGTTCGCTACACGGTCGGGCCCGTGGATAAGACCAACCTAGTGCCATCCTGTGTCACGTTGATGCGCTCGCAGTCGTCGAAATTGGGTGCCTCGTGTAATCCTGGAGCACCAAACTCCGTTGGAAGGACGAGCACCATGTTTGTGCCAGCCGATGTCTCATCATCGGCTTCCCTTTGCTTGGCGCGCCACTCTTTTCTCTGTGGCCGACCTTCTTCGTCCAGGGTTCGCTGAATTTTGGCGGCCAGATCAGGCCGTGCCTTCCTCAACGTGTGCAGGTATAATCTTTCAACTTCCTCCAACCCACGCAGACGCTGAACCCTTCGCTTCTGGGAACGGCTGAGCCCATCAGGGCACCACCTTGGCCGATGATACTTGTCTTCTTCATCATCGTCCTCTAGCTCCTCGAGGTCTTCCACCCGAGCGGACTCAGCATGCTTGTTCCGAGGCGGGAGAGGCCCTAGACGCTTGAACACAGACACATTAGCTACATCCTTCTTCCTTTGTTTGCATTCTGGGCAGTTGCCGATTGTAGGCAATCGGCTCATTCCTGAATCCCAGCAGTGTCTGAAGAAGGGGCAGTCCCAGTGCCTATCCCCGTCGTCTTGCTCCCTCGACTCTTCCTTGGCGTGGCGCTCGTATCGCTCCTCGTCGCGATCATGCCGACGACGTCTCCTGTCGTCCCTAGCCAGACGATCTTTTGCATCATCGTCGTTGTATCGTCGGCGTTGGTCATACTGACTCACATACTTGTTGAGGAGGTGATCAGAGAGAGGTCGCTGATATCTTATGTTCTTCACTTCTCCTCGTGACGTAGCGCTTGCCGTCGTGGCGGAGCCGATCGCGTGGAGCGGCTTCCTCTGTGTCTTTGCTATGAGAGCAGCTGCCCTCATCTCCGTCCTTACGAGTGGTGCCCGGGTCCCACCATGTTGATATTGCACGAGAAATCTGGCTGGCACCCTCCATGGTAAGTATACTCCACCATGTTAACGGCGGGGAAGGGTGTGTGTCGACCTTCATGGCGTACGGGTTGAAAATTAGCCGTCCTTTTTCTATCGCCATTTGGATCTGCCGACGCCACACCCTGCGGTCGTTAGTGGTGTGGGTGAACGTGTTATGCCACTTGCGGTATGGCTTTCCGTTCAGCTCCTGCACCGTAGGGATCTTGTGGCCTTCGGGTACCTTTATATGCTTCTCCGTGAGTAAGAGATCGAAAATCTGCTCAGTTTTGGTCACGTCGAAGTCGAACCCTTTTGGAGGGCCTCGTGGTTTAACCCACTTGCAGGACACGGGGCCTGCCGCCCGAGTCCACTCAGCCACTGCTACCTCTCGATCCCCCGCAGCACCTTCATCCTCGTCTTCCTCAACCAGGACCACCGCACGCTTGAATTTGTCTCGGTAAACATCCGGGTGGCGCCGTTCATATGCCGACAGCTTCTCGCACCATGTGTGCCAATGAAGGGTAGTTCGCTAGGAGGCCACGTCCTTGATCGATGATGAGAGACCCACCACCGCCAACTCGGCGCTTCTTTTTCACTTACGTGAACCGAATAGCATCGGTTCCTCACGGTCCTGAAGCGCTGGATGTATTCGACACTTGTTTCCCCGCGCTTCGTCGTACTTGTGCTAGATCGGCAATGCCAGCCTCGGAAGCCTCTGAGTGATACTGCTCATGGAACTGCTCTTCCAACTGCTTCCAAGTCCGGATTGAGTTCGGTGGCAACGACGTGTACCCACGTTGTTCATGCGTTGCTCGTGCTGAAGCCTTTTTGATGCGTTTCATGCGTTGCCACCGAACTCCATCCGGACTTGGAAGCAGTTGGAAGAGCAGTTCCATGAGCAGTATCACTCAGAGGCTTCCGAGGTTGGTATTGCCGATCTAGCACAAGTACGACGAGCGCGGGGAGACAAGTGTCGAATACGTCCAGCGCTTCAGACCATTAGGAACCGATGCTTTTCGGCTCATGTAAGTGAAAAGAAGCAGTCGAGTTGGCGGTGGTGGGTCTCTCATCATCGATTAAGGACGTGGCCTCCCAAGCAGACTACCCTTCATTGGCGCACATGGTGCGAAGCTGTCGACATATGAGCAGCGCCACCCGCATGTCTACCGAGACAAATTCAAGCGTACGGTGACCCTGGTTGAGGCAGACGAGGATGAAGGTGCTGCGGGAGATCGAGAGGTAGCAGTGGCTGAATGGACTCGAGCGGCAGCCCCGTGTCCTGCAAATGGGTGAAGCCACAAGGCCCTCCAAAAGGGTTCGACTTCGACGTGACCAAAACTGAGCAGATTTTTGATCTCTTACTCACGGAGAAGCATATAAAGGTACCCGAAGGCCACAAGATCCCCACGGTGCAAGAGCTGAACGGAAAGCCATACTGCAAGTGGCATAACACGTTCACCCACGCCACCAACGACTGCAGGGTGTGGCGGCAGCAGATCCAAATGGCGATAGAAAATGGACGGTTAACTTTCAACCAGTACGCCATGAAGGTCGACACACACCCCTTCCCCACCGTGAACATGGTGGAGTACACTTACCATGGAGGGTGCCAGCCGGATTTCTCGTGCAATATCAACATGGTAGGACCTGGACACCACTCGTAAGGACGGAGATGAGGGCAGCTGCTCTCATAGCAAAGATACAGAGGAAGCCGCTCCACGCGATCGGCTCCGCCAAGACGGCAAGCGCTACGTCACAGAGGGAGAAGTGAAAAACATAAGATATCAGCGACCTCTCTCTGATCACCTCCTCAACAAGTATGTGAGTCAGTATGACCAACGCCGGCGATACAACGATGATGATGAAGAAGATCGTCTGGCTAGGAACGACAGGAGACGTCGTCGGCATGATCGCGAGGAGGAGGAGCACGAGCGCCGTGCCAAGGAAAAGTTGGGGGAGTGAGTTGACGAGGATAGGCACTGGGACTGCCCCTTCTTCAGACATTGCTGGGATTCAGGAATGAGCCGATTGCCCACAATCGGCAATTGCCCAGAATGCAACCAGAAGAAGAAGGAGACGGCCAACGTGTCTGTGTTCAAGCGCCTAGGACCTCTCCCGCCACAAAGCAAACGTGTTGAGTCCCCTCGGTTAGAAGATCTCGAAGATTCAGAAGATGAGGGGGAAGAAGAAGACAGGTACCACCGGCCAAGGTGGTGCCCTGATGGACTCAGCCGTTCCCAAAAGCGTAGGGTCCAGCGATTGCGCGGCCTGGAGGAAGCCGAAAGGTTATACTTGCATACATTGAGGAAGGCAAGACCTGATTTGGCTGCGAAAGTACAGCGAGCCCTGGATGAAGAGGGTCGTCCACGGAAAATGGAGTGGCGTCCCAAGAAAAGGAAAGCCGATGACGAAACATCGGCTGGCACAAACATGGTGCTCGTCCTTCCGACGAAGCTTAGTGCTCCACGATTACACGATGCACTCGAGGTGGACGACAGCAAGCGCACCAACATGATAAAATCAGAGATTGGGCGGGTTTTATCCACTGGCCTAACCGTGTAGCTGGGGCAAATCAATGAGCAAACGTGGCGAGGCTGATCCTTGTGATCGGCTCCAAAAAATTTATGGAAGGACATTACACAACCTTCGTCGAACAAGCAACGTGGAGGCCGATTCCAGCAATCGGCCAAAATTATCCTCACCATCCATTTTGCCTGGGTTCAGCATGTAATCCAACAGGGGATACCTGAAGAGCCGATGCCATCAATTCTCTTGACATAATCGGCTCGGGGGGCACCTAGGTGGATGAAACACGAGGATATGCAGTAGGAATGTCATGCAGGTGCCCAGCAGCCCAAGATATTCTTTGATGATGGGTATGGAGGTATGGGGGCCGATACATAAATCGGCCATATAAAAAAAAATTCAAAAAATTTTAAGCACAGCCGATGCAGCGGACATCGACTTAAGGATATAAAGCCGATGCATGGCCATCGACTCGAGAGGTATAACTGTTACAATCAGAGGGTCAATGGAGCACGAAGGGAGACTATAATGGAAGAACTCCTCAATGGAGTGGTTTGAGGGCTCAGGTTCTCTCTTCAAGAACAATGCCAAGAACAGCATGGATGTGCAGATCGGGCTAAGGCGGTCTGAAGAAGCTCGGGGGGCAGCTCACCCTGAAGGTTCTCTGCTCTGAAGAGCCGATTTTGCTGGGAATCGGCTGGCTCTACATGAATGTTCTCTCAGACATTGATCTAGCCCAGGCCCCTTTGTCTGAATGACATGCCCTCGTCTCTGTTTCGCATTGACTAAGACTCGGGGGGCAGCTGGCCTGATGGATGCTCTGTTATTGAAAGCCGATTGGGTAGCCATCGGCTAGTCCTGTGCCGCGATTTGCGTCAAGGGTGATAACCTGGCGGAACTCGAATTCATTGTTCGAAAGGGTGAAGGATAGTTCATGAAGGTTTGATGCGCTGACGTCGTCTTTTGAGTTTTGACCAAGATTGCAGTCACCCTGTGGTCGAAGAAAGGGAGAGCGGGTTATGAGAGACCGATGCGTTGCCATCGGCTCATTGAGAATCGGTTTAAAAGAAATCAGCAAAGTCAAATTGGGGAAACTTCTTCATTCATAAACATGAGTTCTTACAAAGAAAGAGCCGATTGCTCAAAGAAGGAAGAACAAAAGAAGGGTCTATTGACCAATCTACTACTGCTAGGCCTACACTAGTAGATCCTAATCTATGGGCCATCGCTGCCCTCGTCGGCATCCTCGGAACTCTCATCGGCACTGCTGCCGATGGGCTCCTCGCCGCTACTCCCGTAGCCCTCTACGGGAGCTTCATCCCCGTCTTCATCGTCGCTGCTGTCGTCGTCCCACCACATGCGGAGGCGTTTTGCCGGCGGGTAGCCCTCGAGGGAGTCGTCGTCGTCGTCGTCTTCCTCTTCCTCTTCTTCAGAGGTGATGCAGCCGTCCCAGGGGAACCGGTCGTCCTCGCTTTCTGACTCCAGTTCCCCGTCGGCGAGGAACTGAAGATCTTCATCCCCGCTGGTCAAGGACTTGTCGTCCTCGGACCAAATGGAGGAGGCGTGGCTATCCTCGTCCCATTCTTCTGGGGCACGGATTTCCGGCGGCGTCTCGCGGGAGGAGGAGGACCCGTAGGAAAGCTGGGAGGAGGAGGAAGACATGGTGGCACAAAGGGTTTTTTGGTGCTAATGCGAGGAGGACGAAGGAGGCGCAAGCTGTTTAGAACGGTTAAATAAAAGGGATATGAGGGGGATTCAATGCCACAGCAGTTTCCGAGGAGATGTTGCCCAACAGGAAAGTTTTGCGGCCACGTGGAGAAGTGGAAGGGGCAAGGCATCATGATGAGGATTCTGCGGCAGTTTCTGCTCTGCCACGACATGACCCGACGAAAGAAAAGCGTAATGATTTTGGAAATGTCATTTCCAAAACCAGGGGGGCATGTGTTATCACCAGAATTTGACCGAGTCAGAGGTGGGCCGTGATCAGGATGGACTCGAAGAATATATATATAGAAGAAATACGTGGATCGGCCTTACATGCAAAGTTTGGGCTAGTTTGCCCTTGTATCTGTAACATATTAGGTTACGTGTCGATTAGGAGTTGGAGTTTTACTCGTGCACGGTTAGGTGCACGCCTAAATTAGAAAGTCCCCTGGACTATAAATATCTATCTAGGGTTTATGGAATAAACAACAACCAACGTTCAACACAAACAAATCTCGGCGCATCGCCAACTCCTTCGTCTCGAGGGTTTCTCCGGTAAGCACCATGCTGCCTAGATCGCATCTTGCGATCTAGGCAGCACAAGCCTACCCACGTTGTTCATGCGTTGCTCGTGCTGAAGCCTTTTTGATGGCGAGCAACGTAGTTATCTTAGATGTGTTAGGGTTAGCATTGTTCTTCGTATCATATGCTCGTCGTAGTGCAACCCTCATGCATCTAGCCGCCCTTACACCTATCTTAGGTGTAGGGCGGCACCCGCTTGATCATAGTTTAGTAGATCTGATCCGTTACGGTTGCTCCTTGTTCATCAAGGATTAGTTTAACATCCGCATTAGTTAGGCCCTACAAAGGGTTGGAGGATCCAGCGGCGTGTAGGGTGACGTTTGCTAGCCCTAGAAAGGATGTTCCGGGGATCAACCTCGTGTTGGTTTTTAGGCCCTCTCTAGGATCGGCTTACGGTCACCGTGCGCGAGCGCGAGGCCCAATCGTGTGTAGGATGATCCGATTATGCGGTGAAAACCCTAAATCGTCGTAGATCTCATTAGCTTTATCTTGATCAAGCAGGACCACCATATATTCGGACACCTTGTACGAATCATGGGTGGATCGGCACTTTGAGCCGACTCACAGGATAACCTGAGAGCCGATCGAGGCTCGTATTTAATGTTTACGTGTATGCCATGCAGGAAACTAAGCGAGGTACACCTTCCTGACCAGGTATAGGTCAGGTGGCACGCCCTTGCGATAGCATCGGACGTGTGACCAGGAGGCTTTGCGGGCCGTCGCTCTGAGGGACTGGGGCCAGCCGCAGCCCTAGTTGTTCCCGGCTCTACTGTGTTGCCCGTCTCTGCCCGCCAGTGGGTTTCTGACGTCAACAGGTGCTTACCAGGAGAAACCCTCGAGACGAAGGAGTTGGCGATGCGCCGAGATTGATTGTGTTGAACGTTGGTTGTTGTTTATTCCATAAACCCTAGATACATATTTATAGTCCAAGGGACTTTCTAATTCAAGCGTGCACCTAACCGTGCACGGGTAAAACTCTAATTCCTAACCAACACGTATCCTAATATGTTACAGATACAAGGGCAAACTAGCCCAAACTTTGCATATAAGGCCGATTCACGTATTTCTTCCGTATATAATATTCAAGCCCATCTTGATCGCGGCCAACCTCTGACTCGGTCAAATTCTGGTGATAACAGCGCTATAGCCCATGAAATGGATAGAAAACAGGAAAACTGTGAGCTATAGCCCACGAAAATGGAGGCAAAAAACATGAAAAACACGAGGTTGTGTGATGCCTCTCAAACCATGTATCGATGGTTATGGTAGCTGGAAATTGTCTCGCTAACAGGAAAATGGGTCCTATAGCCCCTAAAATGGATAAAAAACAAGAAAACTATGAGCTATAGCCCACAAAAATGGAGGAAAAAAACATGAAAAACATGAGTTTTTTGACACCTTTCAAACGATCTATCGGTGGTTACAGTAGCTTGAAATCGTATAGGGAACTGATAGAAAACAAGAAAACTGTGAGCTATATCCCACAAAATTGATAGAAAACAAGAAAACCGTGAGCTATATCCCACGAAATTGGTACCAAAAAACATGAAAAACACTAGTTTTGCGACGCCTCTCAAACCATGTATCGGTGGTTACGGTAACGGGAAATCGTCTAGGGAAATGGAAAATGTGCGCTATAGCCCATGAAAATGGAGGCAAAAAACATGAAAACCACGAGTTTTTTCGACGCCTCTCAAACCATGTATCGGTGGTTACGGTAGTTGGAAATCGTCCAGGGAATTGGAAAATGTGCGTTATAGCCCATGAAATGGATAGAAAACTAGAAAACTTTGAGCTATAGACCACGAAAATGGAGGTAAAGAACATGAAAAAATGAGTTCTTGCGACGCCTCTCGAACCATGTATCGGTGGTTACGGTAGCTGGAAATCGTCTAGGGAACTAGAAAATGTGCGCTATAGCCCATGAAATGGATGGAAAACAGGAAACTGTGAGCTATAGCCCACGAAAATGGAGGCAAAAAACCTGAAAAACACGAGTTTGTGCGACGCCTCTCAAACCATCTATCGGTGGCTATGGTAGCTAGAAGTCATCCATGGAACTGGAAAACATGCGCTATAACCCATGAAATGGATATAAAACAAGAAAACTGTTAGCTATGGCCCACGAAAATGGAGGCAAAAACATGTAAAACACAATTTTTTGCGACTACTCTCAAACCATCTATCGGTGGTTATGGTAGCTGGAAATCGCCCCGCTAACAGGAAAATGGGCCCTATAGCCCCGAAAATGGATAAAAATCAAGAAAAAACTATGAGCTATAGCCCACGGAAATGGAGGCAAAACACATGAAAAACACGAGTTTTTGCGACGCTTCTCAAATGATGTATCGGTGCTAACGGTAGCTGGAAATCATCTAGGGAACTGGAAAATGTGCGCTATAACGCATGAAATGGATAGAAAAATGAAACTGTGAGCTATAGCCCACGAAAATGGAGGCAAAATAACATGAAAAACACGAGTTTGTGTGACGCCTCTCAAACCATGTATCGATGGTTATGGTAGCTGGAAATTGTCTCGCTAACAGGAAAATGGGTCCTATAGCCCCTAAAATGGATAAAAAACAAGAAACTATGAGCTATAGCCCACAAAAATGGAGGCAAAAAACATGAAAAACATGAGTTTTTGCGACGCCTCTCAAACGATCTATCGGTGGTTACAGTAGCTTGAAATCGTATAGGGAACTGATAGAAAACAAGAAAACCGTGAGCTATATCCCACAAAATTGATAGAAAACAAGAAAAGCTGTGAGCTATATCCCACAAAATTGGTACCAAAAAACATGAAAAACACTAGTTTTGCGACGCCTCTCAAACCATGTATCGGTGGTTACGGTAACGGGAAATCGTCTAGGGAAATGGAAAATGTGCGCTATAGCCCATGAAAATGGAGGCAAAAAACATGAAAACCACGAGTTTTTGCGACGCCTCTCAAACCATGTATCGGTGGTTATGGTAGTTGGAAATCGTCCAGGGAATTGGAAAATGTGCGTTATAGCCCATGAAATGGATAGACAACAAGAAAACTTTGAGCTATAGACCACGAAAATGGAGGTAAAGAAGTTGAAAAAATGAGTTCTTGCGACCACTCTCAAACCATGTATCGGTGGTTATGGTAGCAGGAAATCGTCTAGGGAACTAGAAAATGTGCGCTATAACCCATGAAATGGATAGAAAAGAAGAGAACCGTGAGCTATAGCCCACGAAAATGGAGGCAAAAAACATGAAAAACACGAGTTTGTGCGATGCCTCTCAAACCATGTATCGGTGGTTATGGTAGCTAGAAGTCATCCTTGGAACCGGAAAACATGCGCTATAACCCATGAAATGGATATAAAACAAGAAAACTGTTAGCTATAGCCCACGAAAATGGAGGCAAAAAACATGAAAAACACGAGTTTGTGTGATGCCTCTCAATCCATGTATCGATGGTTATGGTAGCTGGAAATTGTCTCGCTAACAGGAAAATGGGTCCTATAGCCCCTAAAATGGATAAAAAACAAGAAAACTATGAGCTATAGCCCACAAAAATTGAGGCAAAAAACATGAAAAACATGAGTTTTTGCGACGCCTCTCAAACGATCTATCGGTGGTTACAGTAGCTTGAAATCGTATAGGGAACGGATAGAAAACAAGAAAACGGTGAGCTATATCCCACAAAATTGATAGAAAACAAGAAAACTGTGAGCTATATCCCACAAAATTGGTACCAAAAAACATGAAAAACACTAGTTTTGCGACGCCTCTCAAACCATGTATCGGTGGTTACGGTAACGGGAAATCGTCTAGGGAAATGGAAAATGTGCGCTATAGCCCATGAAAATGGAGGCAAAAAACATGAAAACCACGAGTTTTTGCGACGCCTCTCAAACCATGTATCGGTGGTTACGGTAGTTGGAAATCGTCCAGGGAATTGGAAAATGTGCGTTATAGCCCATGAAATGGATAGACAACAAGAAAACTTTGAGCTATAGACCACGAAAATGGAGGTAAAGAAGTTGAAAAAATGAGTTCTTGTGACCACTCTCAAACCATGTATCGGTGGTTATGGTAGCAGGAAATCGTCTAGGGAACTAGAAAATGTGCGCTATAGCCCATGAAATGGATAGAAAATAGGAAAACTGTGAGCTATAGCCCACGAAAATGGAGGCAAAAAACATGAAAAACACGAGTTTGTGCGACGCCTCTCAAACCATGTATCGGTGGCTATGGTAGCTAGAAGTCATCCATGGAACTGGAAAACATGCGCTATAACCCATGAAATGGATATAAAACAAGAAAACTGTTAGCTATAGCCCACGAAAATGGAGGCAAAAAACATGAAAAACACGAGTTTGTGTGATGCCTCTCAATCCATGTATCGATGGTTATGGTAGCTGGAAATTGTCTCGCTAACAGGAAAATGGGTCCTATAGCCCCTAAAATGGATAAAAAACAAGAAAACTATGAGCTATAGCCCACAAAAATGGAGGCAAAAAACATGAAAAACATGAGTTTTTGCGACGCCTCTCAAACGATCTATCCGTGGTTACAGTAGCTTGAAATCGTCTAGGGAACTGGAAAGAAAACAAGAAAACTGTGAGCTATATCCCACAAAATGGATAGAAAACAAGAAAACTGTGAGCTATATCCCACAAAATTGGTACCAAAAAACATGAAAAACACTAGTTTTGCGACGCCTCTCAAACCATGTATCGGTGGTTACGGTAACGGGAAATCGTCTAGGGAAATGGAAAATGTGCGCTATAGCCCATGAAAATGGAGGCAAAAAACATGAAAACCACGAGTTTTTGCGACGCCTCTCAAACCATGTATCGGTGGTTACGGTAGTTGGAAATCGTCCAGGGAATTGGAAAATGTGCGTTATAGCCCATGAAATGGATAGACAACAAGAAAACTTTGAGCTATAGACCACGAAAATGGAGGTAAAGAAGTTGAAAAAATGAGTTCTTGCGACCACTCTCAAACCATGTATCGGTGGTTATGGTAGCAGGAAATCGTCTAGGGAACTAGAAAATGTGCGCTATAGCCCATGAAATGGATAGAAAACAGGAAAACCGTGAGCTATAGCCCACGAAAATGGAGGCAAAAAACATGAAAAACACGAGTTTGTGCGACGCCTCTCAAACCATGTATCGGTGGCTATGGTAGCTAGAAGTCATCCATGGAACTGGAAAACATGCGCTATAACCCATGAAATGGATATAAAACAAGAAAACTGTTAGCTATAGCCCACGAAAATGGAGGCAAAAAACATGAAAAACACGAGTTTGTGTGATGCCTCTCAATCCATGTATCGATGGTTATGGTAGCTGGAAATTGTCTCGCTAACAGGAAAATGGGTCCTATAGCCCCTAAAATGGATAAAAAACAAGAAAACTATGAGCTATAGCCCACAAAAATGGAGGCAAAAAACATGAAAAACATGAGTTTTTGCGACGCCTCTCAAACGATCTATCGGTGGTTACAGTAGCTTGAAATCGTATAGGGAACAGATAGAAAACAAGAAAACTGTGAGCTATATCCCACAAAATTGATAGAAAACAAGAAAACTGTGAGCTATATCCCACAAAATTGGTACCAAAAAACATGAAAAACACTAGTTTTGCGACGCCTCTCAAACCATGTATCGGTGGTTACGGTAACGGGAAATCGTCTAGGGAAATGGAAAATGTGCGCTATAGCCCATGAAAATGGAGGCAAAAAACATGAAAACCACGAGTTTTTGCGACGCCTCTCAAACCATGTATCGGTGGTTACGGTAGTTGGAAATCGTCCAGGGAATTGGAAAATGTGCGTTATAGCCCATGAAATGGATAGACAACAAGAAAACTTTGAGCTATAGACCACGAAAATGGAGGTAAAGAAGTTGAAAAATGAGTTCTTGCGACCACTCTCAAACCATGTATCGGTGGTTATGGTAGCAGGAAATCGTCTAGGGAACTAGAAAATGTGCGCTATAGCCCATGAAATGGATAGAAAACAGGAAAACCGTGAGCTATAGCCCACGAAAATGGAGGCAAAAAACATGAAAAACACGAGTTTGTGCGACGCCTCTCAAACCATGTATCGGTGGCTATGGTAGCTAGAAGTCATCCATGGAACTGGAAAACATGCGCTATAACCCATGAAATGGATATAAAACAAGAAAACTCGTTAGCTATAGCCCACGAAAATGGAGGCAAAAAACATGAAAAACACGAGTTTGTGTGATGCCTCTCAATCCATGTATCGATGGTTATGGTAGCTGGAAATTGTCTCGCTAACAGGAAAATGGGTCCTATAGCCCCTAAAATGGATAAAAAAGAAGAAAACTATGAGCTATAGCCCACAAAAATGGAGGCAACAAACATGAAAAACATGAGTTTTTGCGACTCCTCTCAAACGATCTATCGGTGGTTACAGTAGCTTGAAATCGTATAGGGAACTGATAGAAAACAAGAAAACTGTGAGCTATATCCCACAAAATTGATAGAAAACAAGAAAAGCGTGAGCTATATCCCACAAAATTGGTACCAAAAAACATGAAAAACACTAGTTTTGCGACGCCTCTCAAACCATGTATCGGTGGTTACGGTAACGGGAAATCGTCTAGGGAAATGGAAAATGTGCGCTATAGCCCATGAAAATGGAGGCAAAAAACATGAAAACCACGAGTTTTTGCGACGCCTCTCAAACCATGTATCGGTGGTTATGGTAGTTGGAAATCGTCCAGGGAATTGGAAAATGTGCGTTATAGCCCATGAAATGGATAGACAACAAGAAAACTTTGAGCTATAGACCACGAAAATGGAGGTAAAGAAGTTGAAAAAATGAGTTCTTGCGACCACTCTCAAACCATGTATCGGTGGTTATGGTAGCAGGAAATCGTCTAGGGAACTAGAAAATGTGCGCTATAGCCCATGAAATGGAAAGAAAACAGGAAAACCGTGAGCTATAGCCCACGAAAATGGAGGCAAAAAACATGAAAAACACGAGTTTGTGCGACGCCTCTCAAACCATGTATCGGTGTCTATGGTATCTAGAAGTCATCCATGGAACTGGAAAACATGCGCTATAACCCATGAAATGGATATAAAACAAGAAAACTGTTAGCTATAGCCCACGAAAATGGAGGCAAAACACATGAAAAACACGATTTTGTGTGATGCCTCTCAATCCATGTATCGATGGTTATGGTAGCTGGAAATTGTCTCGCTAACAGGAAAATGGGTCCTATAGCCCCTAAAATGGATAAAAAACAAGAAAACTATGAGCTATAGCCCACAAAAATGGAGGCAAAAAACATGAAAAACATGAGTTTTTGCGACGCCTCTCAAACGATCTATCGGTGGTTACAGTAGCTTGAAATCGTATAGGGAACTGATAGAAAACAAGAAAACTGTGAGCTATATCCCACAAAATTGATAGAAAACAAGAAAACCGTGAGCTATATCCCACAAAATTGGTACCAAAAAACATGAAAAACACTAGTTTTGCGACGCCTCTCAAACAATGTATCGGTGGTTACGGTAACGGGAAATCGTCTAGGGAAATGGAAAATGTGCGCTATAGCCCATGAAAATGGAGGCAAAAAACATGAGAACCACGAGTTTTTGCGACGCCTCTCAAACCATGTATCGGTGGTTACGGTAGTTGGAAATCGTCCAGGGAATTGGAAAATGTGCGTTATAGCCCATGAAATGGATAGACAACAAGAAAACTTTGAGCTATAGACCACGAAAATGGAGGTAAAGAAGTTGAAAAAATGAGTTCTTGCGACCACTCTCAAACCATGTATCGGTGGTTATGGTAGCAGGAAATCGTCTAGGGAACTAGAAAATGTGCGCTATAGCCCATGAAATGGATAGAAAATAGGAAAACTGTGAGCTATAGCCCACGAAAATGGAGGCAAAAAACATGAAAAACACGAGTTTGTGCGACGCCTCTCAAACCATGTATCGGTGGCTATGGTAGCTAGAAGTCATCCATGGAACTGGAAAACATGCGCTATAACCCATGAAATGGATATAAAACAAGAAAACTGTTAGCTATAGCCCACGAAAATGGAGGCAAAAAACATGAAAAACACGAGTTTGTGTGATGCCTCTCAATCCATGTATCGATGGTTATGGTAGCTGGAAATTGTCTCGCTAACAGGAAAATGGGTCCTATAGCCCCTAAAATGGATAAAAAACAAGAAAACTATGAGATATAGCCCACAAAAATGGAGGCAACAAACATGAAAAACATGAGTTTTTGCGACTCCTCTCAAACGATCTATCGGTGGTTACAGTAGCTTGAAATCGTATAGGGAACTGATAGAAAACAAGAAAACTGTGAGCTATATCCCACAAAATTGATAGAAAACAAGAAAAGCGTGAGCTATATCCCACAAAATTGGTACCAAAAAACATGAAAAACACTAGTTTTGCGACGCCTCTCAAACCATGTATCGGTGGTTACGGTAACGGGAAATCGTCTAGGGAAATGGAAAATGTGCGCTATAGCCCATGAAAATGGAGGCAAAAAACATGAAAACCACGAGTTTTTGCGACGCCTCTCAAACCATGTATCGGTGGTTATGGTAGTTGGAAATCGTCCAGGGAATTGGAAAATGTGCGTTATAGCCCATGAAATGGATAGACAACAAGAAAACTTTGAGCTATAGACCACGAAAATGGAGGTAAAGAAGTTGAAAAAATGAGTTCTTGTGACCACTCTCAAACCATGTATCGGTGGTTATGGTAGCAGGAAATCGTCTAGGGAACTAGAAAATGTGCGCTACAGCCCATGAAATGGAAAGAAAACAGGAAAACTGTGAGCTATAGCCCACGAAAATGGAGGCAAAAAACATGAAAAACACGAGTTTGTGCGACGCCTCTCAAACCATGTATCGGTGGCTATGGTATCTAGAAGTCATCCATGGAACTGGAAAACATGCGCTATAACCCATGAAATGGATATAAAACAAGAAAACTGTTAGCTATAGCCCACGAAAATGGAGGCAAAACACATGAAAAACACGATTTTGTGTGATGCCTCTCAATCCATGTATCGATGGTTATGGTAGCTGGAAATTTTCTCGCTAACAGGAAAATGGGTCCTATAGCCCCTAAAATGGATAAAAAACAAGAAAACTATGAGCTATAGCCCACAAAAATGGAGGCAAAAAACATGAAAAACATGAGTTTTTGCGACGCCTCTCAAACGATCTATCGGTGGTTACAGTAGCTTGAAATCGTATAGGGAACTGATAGAAAACAAGAAAACCGTGAGCTATATCCCACAAAATTGATAGAAAACAAGAAAACTGTGAGCTATATCCCACAAAATTGGTACCAAAAAACATGAAAAACACTAGTTTTGCGACGCCTCTCAAACAATGTATCGGTGGTTACGGTAACGGGAAATCGTCTAGGGAAATGGAAAATGTGCGCTATAGCCCATGAAAATGGAGGCAAAAAACATGAGAACCACGAGTTTTTGCGACGCCTCTCAAACCATGTATCGGTGGTTACGGTAGTTGGAAATCGTCCAGGGAATTGGAAAATGTGCGTTATAGCCCATGAAATGGATAGACAACAAGAAAACTTTGAGCTATAGACCACGAAAATGGAGGTAAAGAAGTTGAAAAAATGAGTTCTTGCGACCACTCTCAAACCATGTATCGGTGGTTATGGTAGCAGGAAATCGTCTAGGGAACTAGAAAATGTGCGCTATAGCCCATGAAATGGATAGAAAATAGGAAAACCGTGAGCTATAGCCCACGAAAATGGAGGCAAAAAACATGAAAAACACGAGTTTGTGCGACGCCTCTCAAACCATGTATCGGTGGCTATGGTAGCTAGAAGTCATCCATGGAACTGGAAAACATGCGCTATAACCCATGAAATGGATATAAAACAAGAAAACTGTTAGCTATAGCCCACGAAAATGGAGGCAAAAAACATGAAAAACACGAGTTTGTGTGATGCCTCTCAATCCATGTATCGATGGTTATGGTAGCTGGAAATTGTCTCGCTAACAGGAAAATGGGTCCTATAGCCCCTAAAATGGATAAAAAACAAGAAAACTATGAGCTATAGCCCACAAAAATTGAGGCAAAAAACATGAAAAACATGAGTTTTTGCGACGCCTCTCAAACGATCTATCGGTGGTTACAGTAGCTTGAAATCGTATAGGGAACTGATAGAAAACAAGAAAACCGTGAGCTATATCCCACAAAATTGATAGAAAACAAGAAAACTGTGAGCTATATCCCACAAAATTGGTACCAAAAAACATGAAAAACACTAGTTTTGCGACGCCTCTCAAACCATGTATCGGTGGTTACGGTAACGGGAAATCGTCTAGGGAAATGGAAAATGTGCGCTATAGCTCATGAAAATGGAGGCAAAAAACATGAAAACCACGAGTTTTTGCGACGCCTCTCAAACCATGTATCGGTGGTTACGGTAGTTGGAAATCGTCCAGGGAATTGGAAAATGTGCGTTATAGCCCATGAAATGGATAGACAACAAGAAAACTTTGAGCTATAGACCACGAAAATGGAGGTAAAGAAGTTGAAAAAATGAGTTCTTGTGACCACTCTCAAACCATGTATCGGTGGTTATGGTAGCAGGAAATCGTCTAGGGAACTAGAAAATGTGCGCTATAGCCCATGAAATGGATAGAAAATAGGAAAACTGTGAGCTATAGCCCACGAAAATGGAGGCAAAAAACATGAAAAACACGAGTTTGTGCGACGCCTCTCAAACCATGTATCGGTGGCTATGGTAGCTAGAAGTCATCCATGGAACTGGAAAACATGCGCTATAACCCATGAAATGGATATAAAACAAGAAAACTGTTAGCTATAGCCCACGAAAATGGAGGCAAAAAACATGAAAAACACGAGTTTGTGTGATGCCTCTCAATCCATGTATCGATGGTTATGGTAGCTGGAAATTGTCTCGCTAACAGGAAAATGGGTCCTATAGCCCCTAAAATGGATAAAAAACAAGAAAACTATGAGCTATAGCCCACAAAAATGGAGGCAAAAAACATGAAAAACATGAGTTTTTGCGACGCCTCTCAAACGATCTATCGGTGGTTACAGTAGCTTGAAATCGTATAGGGAACTGATAGAAAACAAGAAAACTGTGAGCTATATCCCACAAAATGGATAGAAAACAAGAAAACTGTGAGCTATATCCCACAAAATTGGTACCAAAAAACATGAAAAACACTAGTTTTGCGACGCCTCTCAAACCATGTATCGGTGGTTACGGTAACGGGAAATCGTCTAGGGAAATGGAAAATGTGCGCTATAGCCCATGAAAATGGAGGCAAAAAACATGAAAACCACGAGTTTTTGCGACGCCTCTCAAACCATGTATCGGTGGTTACGGTAGTTGGAAATCGTCCAGGGAATTGGAAAATGTGCGTTATAGCCCATGAAATGGATAGACAACAAGAAAACTTTGAGCTATAGACCACGAAAATGGAGGTAAAGAAGTTGAAAAAATGAGTTCTTGCGACCACTCTCAAACCATGTATCGGTGGTTATGGTAGCAGGAAATCGTCTAGGGAACTAGAAAATGTGCGCTATAGCCCATGAAATGGATAGAAAACAGGAAAACTGTGAGCTATAGCCCACGAAAATGGAGGCAAAAAACATGAAAAACACGAGTTTGTGCGACGCCTCTCAAACCATGTATCGGTGGCTATGGTAGCTAGAAGTCATCCATGGAACTGGAAAACATGCGCTATAACCCATGAAATGGATATAAAACAAGAAAACTGTTAGCTATAGCCCACGAAAATGGAGGCAAAAAACATGAAAAACACGAGTTTGTGTGATGCCTCTCAATCCATGTATCGATGGTTATGGTAGCTGGAAATTGTCTCGCTAACAGGAAAATGGGTCCTATAGCCCCTAAAATGGATAAAAAACAAGAAAACTATGAGCTATAGCCCACAAAAATGGAGGCAAAAAACATGAAAAACATGAGTTTTTGCGACGCCTCTCAAACGATCTATCGGTGGTTACAGTAGCTTGAAATCGTATAGGGAACTGATAGAAAACAAGAAAACTGTGAGCTATATCCCACAAAATTGATAGAAAACAAGAAAACTGTGAGCTATATCCCACAAAATTGGTACCAAAAAACATGAAAAACACTAGTTTTGCGACGCCTCTCAAACCATTTATCGGTGGTTACGGTAACGGGAAATCGTCTAGGGAAATGGAAAATGTGCGCTATAGCCCAGGAAAATGGAGGCAAAAAACATGAAAACCACGAGTTTTTGCGACGCCTCTCAAACCATGTATCGGTGGTTACGGTAGTTGGAAATCGTCCAGGGAATTGGAAAATGTGCGTTATAGCCCATGAAATGGATAGACAACAAGAAAACTTTGAGCTATAGACCACGAAAATGGAGGTAAAGAAGTTGAAAAAATGAGTTCTTGCGACCACTCTCAAACCATGTATCGGTGGTTATGGTAGCAGGAAATCGTCTAGGGAACTAGAAAATGTGCGCTATAGCCCATGAAATGGATAGAAAACAGGAAAACTGTGAGCTATAGCCCACGAAAATGGAGGCAAAAAACATGAAAAACACGAGTTTGTGCGACGCCTCTCAAACCATGTATCGGTGGCTATGGTAGCTAGAAGTCATCCATGGAACTGGAAAACATGGGCTATAACCCATGAAATGGATATAAAACAAGAAAACTGTTAGCTATAGCCCACGAAAATGGAGGCAAAAAAACATGAAAAACATGAGTTTGTGTGATGCCTCTCAATCCATGTATCGATGGTTATGGTAGCTGGAAATTGTCTCGCTAACAGGAAAATGGGTCCTATAGCCCCTAAAATGGATAAAAAACAAGAAAACTATGAGCTATAGCCCACAAAAATGGAGGCAAAAAACATGAAAAACATGAGTTTTTGCGACGCCTCTCAAACGATCTATCGGTGGTTACGAGTAGCTTGAAATCGTATAGGGAACTGATAGAAAACAAGAAAACTGTGAGCTATATCCCACAAAACTGATAGAAAACAAGAAAACTGTGAGCTATATCCCACAAAATTGGTACCAAAAAACATGAAAAACACTAGTTTTGCGACGCCTCTCAAACCATGTATCGGTGGTTACGGTAACGGGAAATCGTCTAGGGAAATGGAAAATGTGCGCTATAGCCCATGAAAATGGAGGCAAAAAACATGAAAACCACGAGTTTTTGCGACGCCTCTCAAACCATGTATCGGTGGTTACGGTAGTTGGAAATCGTCCAGGGAATTGGAAAATGTGCGTTATAGCCCATGAAATGGATAGACAACAAGAAAACTTTGAGCTATAGACCACGAAAATGGAGGTAAAGAAGTTGAAAAAATGAGTTCTTGCGACCACTCTCAAACCATGTATCGGTGGTTATGGTAGCAGGAAATCGTCTAGGGAACTAGAAAATGTGCGCTATAGCCCATGAAATGGATAGAAAACAGGAAAACCGTGAGCTATAGCCCACGAAAATGGAGGCAAAAAACATGAAAAACACGAGTTTGTGCGACGCCTCTCAAACCATGTATCGGTGGCTATGGTAGCTAGAAGTCATCCATGGAACTGGAAAACATGCGCTATAACCCATGAAATGGATATAAAACAAGAAAACTGTTAGCTATAGCCCACGAAAATGGAGGCAAAAAAACATGAAAAACATGAGTTTGTGTGATGCCTCTCAATCCATGTATCGATGGTTATGGTAGCTGGAAATTGTCTCGCTAACAGGAAAATGGGTCCTATAGCCCCTAAAATGGATAAAAAACAAGAAAACTATGAGCTATAGCCCACAAAAATGGAGGCAAAAAACATGAAAAACATGAGTTTTTGCGACGCCTCTCAAACGATCTATCGGTGGTTACAGTAGCTTGAAATCGTATAGGGAACTGATAGAAAACAAGAAAACTGTGAGCTATATCCCACAAAATTGATAGAAAACAAGAAAACTGTGAGCTATATCCCACAAAATTGGTACCAAAAAACATGAAAAACACTAGTTTTGCGACGCCTCTCAAACCATGTATCGGTGGTTACGGTAACGGGAAATCGTCTAGGGAAATGGAAAATGTGCGCTATAGCCCATGAAAATGGAGGCAAAAAACATGAAAACCACGAGTTTTGCGACGCCTCTCAAACCATGTATCGGTGGTTACGGTAGTTGGAAATCGTCCAGGGAATTGGAAAATGTGCGTTATAGCCCATGAAATGGATAGACAACAAGAAAACTTTGAGCTATAGACCACGAAAATGGAGGTAAAGAAGTTGAAAAAATGAGTTCTTGCGACCACTCTCAAACCATGTATCGGTGGTTATGGTAGCAGGAAATCGTCTAGGGAACTAGAAAATGTGCGCTATAGCCCATGAAATGGATAGAAAACAGGAAAACTGTGAGCTATAGCCCACGAAAATGGAGGCAAAAAACATGAAAAACACGAGTTTGTGCGACGCCTCTCAAACCATGTATCGGTGGCTATGG
Source organism: Lolium rigidum (assembly GCF_022539505.1). NCBI lineage: Eukaryota > Viridiplantae > Streptophyta > Magnoliopsida > Poales > Poaceae > Lolium > Lolium rigidum. The sequence goes on along the minus strand of NC_061511.1, from coordinate 207,187,761 downwards.
TAGCTAGAAGTCATCCATGGAACTGGAAAACATGCGCTATAACCCATGAAATGGATATAAAACAAGAAAACTGTTAGCTATAGCCCACGAAAATGGAGGCAAAAAACATGAAAAACACGAGTTTGTGTGATGCCTCTCAATCCATGTATCGATGGTTATGGTAGCTGGAAATTGTCTCGCTAACAGGAAAATGGGTCCTATAGCCCCTAAAATGGATAAAAAACAAGAAAACTATGAGCTATAGCCCACAAAAATGGAGGCAAAAAACATGAAAAACATGAGTTTTTGCGACTCCTCTCAAACGATCTATCGGTGGTTACAGTAGCTTGAAATCGTATAGGGAACCGATAGAAAACAAGAAAACCGTGAGCTATATCCCACAAAATTGATAGAAAACAAGAAAACCGTGAGCTATATCCCACAAAATTGGTACCAAAAAACATGAAAAACACTAGTTTTGCGACGCCTCTCAAACCATGTATCGGTGGTTACGGTAACGGGAAATCGTCTAGGGAAATGGAAAATGTGCGCTATAGCCCATGAAAATGGAGGCAAAAAACATGAAAACCACGAGTTTTTGCGACGCCTCTCAAACCATGTATCGGTGGTTACGGTAGTTGGAAATCGTCCAGGGAATTGGAAAATGTGCGTTATAGCCCATGAAATGGATAGACAACAAGAAAACTTTGAGCTATAGACCACGAAAATGGAGGTAAAGAACATGAAAAAATGAGTTCTTGCGACGCCTCTCAAACCATGTATCGGTGGTTACGGTAGGCTGGAAATCGTCTAGGGAACTAAAAAATGTGCGCTATAGCCCATGAAATGGATAGAAAACAGGAAAACTGTGAGCTATAGCCCACGAAAATGGAGGCAAAAAACATGAAAAACACGAGGTTGTGTGATGCCTCTCAAACCATGTATCGATGGTTATGGTAGTTGGAAATTGTCTCGCTAATAGGAAAATGGGTCCTATAGCCCCTAAAATGGATAAAAACAAGAAAACTATGAGCTATAGCCCACAAAAATGGAGGCAAAAAACATGAAAAACATGAGTTTTTGTGACACCTTTCAAACGATCTATCGGTGGTTACAGTAGCTTGAAATCGTATAGGGAACTGATAGAAAACAAGAAAACTGTGAGCTATATCCCACAAAATTGATAGAAAACAAGAAAACTGTGAGCTATATCCCACAAAATTGGTACCAAAAAACATGAAAAACACTAGTTTTGCGACGCCTCTCAAACCATGTATCGGTGGTTACGGTAACGGGAAATCGTCTAGGGAAATGGAAAATGTGCGCTATAGCCCATGAAAATGGAGGCAAAAAACATGAAAACCACGAGTTTTTGCGACGCCTCTCAAACCATGTATCGGTGGTTACGGTAGTTGGAAATCGTCCAGGGAATTGGAAAATGTGCGTTATAGCCCATGAAATGGATAGACAACAAGAAAACTTTGAGCTATAGACCACGAAAATGGAGGTAAAGAACATGAAAAAATGAGTTCTTGCGACGCCTCTCAAACCATGTATCGGTGGTTATGGTAGCTGGAAATCGTCTAGGGAACTAAAAAATGTGCGCTATAGCCCATGAAATGGATAGAAAACAGGAAAACTGTGAGCTATAGCCCACGAAAATGGAGGCAAAAAACATGAAAAACACGAGGTTGTGTGATGCCTCTCAAACCATGTATCGATGGTTATGGTAGTTGGAAATTGTCTCGCTAATAGGAAAATGGGTCCTATAGCCCCTAAAATGGATAAAAAACAAGAAAACTATGAGCTATAGCCCACAAAAATGGAGGCAAAAAACATGAAAAACATGAGTTTTTGTGACACCTTTCAAACGATCTATCGGTGGTTACAGTAGCTTGAAATCGTATAGGGAACTGATAGAAAACAAGAAAACTGTGAGCTATATCCCACAAAATTGATAGAAAACAAGAAAACTGTTAGCTATATCCCACAAAATTGGTACCAAAAAACATGAAAAACATTAGTTTTGCGACGCCTCTCAAACAATGTATCGGTGGTTACGGTAACGGGAAATCGTCTAGGGAAATGGAAAATGTGCGCTATAGCCCATGAAAATGGAGGCAAAAAACATGAAAACCACGAGTTTTTTCGACGCCTCTCAAACCATGTATCGGTGGTTACGGTAGTTGGAAATCGTCCAGGGAATTGGAAAATGTGCGTTATAGCCCATGAAATGGATAGACAACTAGAAAACTTTGAGCTATAGACCACGAAAATGGAGGTAAAGAACATAAAAAAATGAGTTCTTGCGACGCCTCTCAAACCATGTATCGGTGGTTACGGTAGCTAGCTGGAAATCGTCTAGGGAACTAGAAAATGTGCGCTATAGCCCATGAAATGGATGGAAAACAGGAAACTGTGAGCTATAGCCCACGAAAATGGAGGCAAAAAACATGAAAAACACGAGTTTGTGCGACGCCTCTCAAACCATATATCGGTGGCTATGGTAGCTAGAAGTCATTCATGGAACTGGAAAACATGCGCTATAACCCATGAAATGGATATAAAACAAGAAAACTGTTAGCTATGGCCCACGAAAATGGAGGCAAAAACATGTAAAACACAATTTTTTGCGACTCCTCTTAAACCATCTATCGGTGGTTATGGTAGCTGGAAATCGCCCCGCTAACAGGAAAATGGGCCCTATAGCCCCGAAAATGGATAAAAAACAAGAAAAAACTATGAGCTATAGCCCACGGAAATGGAGGCAAAACACATGAAAAACACGAGTTTTTGCGACACTTCTCAAATGATGTATCGGTGCTAACGGTAGCTGGAAATCATCTAGGGAACTGGAAAATGTGCGCTATAGCGCAGGAAATGGATAGAAAAATGAAACTGTGAGCTATAGCCCACGAAAATGGAGGCAAAATAACATGAAAACACGAGTTTGTGTGACGCCTCTCAAACCATGTATCGATGGTTATGGTAGCTGGAAATTGTCTCACTAACAGGAAAATGGGTCCTATAGCCCCTAAAATGGATAAAAAACAAGAAAACTATGAGCTATAGCCCACAAAAATGGAGGCAAAAACCATGAAAAACATGAGTTTTTGCGACGCCTCTCAAACGATCTATCGGTGGTTACAGTAGCTTGAAATCGTATAGGGAACTGATAGAAAACAAGAAAATCGTGAGCTATATCCCACAAAATTGATAGAAAAGAAGAAAACTGTGAGCTATATCCCACAAAATTGGTACCAAAAAACATGAAAAACACTAGTTTTGCGACGCCTCTCAAACCATGTATCGGTGGTTACGGTAACGGGAAATCGTCTAGGGAAATGGAAAATGTGCGCTATAGCCCATGAAAATGGAGGCAAAAAACATGAAAACCACGAGTTTTTGCGACGCCTCTCAAACCATGTATCGGTGGTTACGGTAGTTGGAAATCGTCCAGGGAATTGAAAATGTTCGTTATAGCCCATGAAATGGATATACAGCAAGAAAACTTTGAGCTATAGACCACGAAAATGGAGGTAAAGAACATGAAAAAATGAGTTCTTGCAACGGCTCTCAAACCATGTATCGGTGGTTATGGTAGCAGGAAATCGTCTAGGGAACTAGAAAATGTGCGCTATAGCCCATGAAATGGATAGAAAACAGGAAAACTGTGAGCTATAGCCCACGAAAATGGAGGCAAAAAACATGAAAAACACGAGTTTGTGCGACGCCTCTCAAACCATGTATCGGTGGCTATGGTAGCTAGAAGTCATCCATGGAACTGGAAAACATGCGCTATAACCCATGAAATGGATATAAAACAAGAAAACTGTTAGCTATAGCCCACGAAAATGGAGGCAAAAAACATGAAAAACACGAGTTTGTGTGACGCCTCTCAATCCATGTATCGATGGTTATGGTAGCTGGAAATTGTCTCGCTAACAGGAAAATGGGTCCTATAGCCCCTAAAATGGATAAAAAACAAGAAAACTATGAGCTATAGCCCACAAAAATGGAGGCAAAAAACATGAGAAACATGAGTTTTTGCGACGCCTCTCAAACGATCTATCGGTGGTTACAGTAGCTTGAAATCGTATAGGGAACCGATAGAAAACAAGAAAACTGTGAGCTATATCCCACAAAATTGATAGAAAACAAGAAAACCGTGAGCTATATCCCACAAAATTGGTACCAAAAAACATGAAAAGCACTAGTTTTGCGACGCCTCTCAAACCATGTATCGGTGGTTACGGTAACGGGAAATCGTCTAGGGAAATGGAAAATGTGCGCTATAGCCCATGAAAATGGAGGCAAAAAACATGAAAACCACGAGTTTTTGCGACGCCTCTCAAACCATGTATCGGTGGTTACGGTAGTTGGAAATCGTCCAGGGAATTGGAAAATGTGCGTTATAGCCCATGAAATGGATAGACAACAAGAAAACTTTGAGCTATAGACCACGAAAATGGAGGTAAAGAACATGAAAAAATGAGTTCTTGCGACGCCTCTCAAACCATGTATCGGTGGTTATGGTAGCTGGAAATCGTCTAGGGAACTAAATAATGTGCGCTATAGCCCATGAAATGGATAGAAAACAGGAAAACTGTGAGCTATAGCCCACGAAAATGGAGGCAAAAAACATGAAAAACACGAGGTTGTGTGATGCCTCTCAAACCATGTATCGATGGTTATGGTAGCTGGAAATTGTCTCGCTAACAGGAAAATGGGTCCTATAGCCCCTAAAATGGATAAAAACAAGAAAACTATGAGCTATAGCCCACAAAACTGGAGGCAAAAAACATGAAAAACATGAGTTTTTGTGACACCTTTCAAACGATCTATCGGTGGTTACAGTAGCTTGAAATCGTATAGGGAACTGATAGAAAACAAGAAAACTGTGAGCTATATCCCACAAAATTGATAGAAAACAAGAAAACTGTGAGCTATATCCCACAAAATTGGTACCAAAAAACATGAAAAACACTAGTTTTGCGACGCCTCTCAAACCATGTATCGGTGGTTACGGTAACGGGAAATCGTCTAGGGAAATGGAAAAATGTGTGCTATAGCCCATGAAAATGGAGGCAAAAAACATGAAAACCACGAGTTTTTTTCGACGCCTCTCAAACCATGTATCGGTGGTTACGGTAGTTGGAAATCGTCCAAGGAATTAGAAAATGTGCGTTATAGCCCATGAAATGGATAGACAACTAGAAAACTTTGAGCTATAGACCACGAAAATGGAGGTAAAGAACATGAAAAAATGAGTTCTTGCGACGCCTCTCAAACCATGTATCGGTGGTTACGGTAGCTGGAAATCGTCTAGGGAACTAGAAAATGTGCGCTATAGCCCATGAAATGGATGGAAAACAAAAAAACTGTGAGCTATAGCCCACGAAAATGGAGGCAAAAGACATGAAAAACACGAGTTTGTGTGACGCCTCTCAAACCATGTATCGGTGGCTATGGTAGCTAGAAGTCATCCATGGAACTGGAAACATGCGCTATAACCCATGAAATGGATATAAAACAAGAAAACTGTTAGCTATGGCCCACGAAAATGGAGGCAAAAACATGTAAAACACAATTTTTTGCGACTCCTCTCAAACCATCTATCGGTGGTTATGGTAGCTGGAAATCGCCCCGCTAACAGGAAAATGGGCCCTATAGCCCCGAAAATGGATAAAAAACAAGAAAAAACTATGAGCTATAGCCCACGGAAATGGAGGCAAAACACATGAAAAACACGAGTTTTTGCGACGCTTCTTTAATGATGTATCGGTGCTAACGGTAGCTGGAAATCATCTAGGGAACTGGAAAATGTGCGCTATAGCGCATGAAATGGATAGAAAAATGAAACTGTGAGCTATAGCCCACGAAAATGGAGGCAAAATAACATGAAAAACACGAGTTTGTGTGACGCCTCTCAAACCATGTATCGATGGTTATGGTAGCTGGAAATTGTCTCGCTAACAGGAAAATGGGTCCTATAGCCCCTAAAATGGATAAAAAACAAGAAAACTATGAGCTATAGCCCACAAAAATGGAGGCAAAAAACATGAAAAACATGAGTTTTTGCGACGCCTCTCAAACGATCTATCGGTGGTTACAGTAGCTTGAAATCGTATAGGGAACTGATAGAAAACAAGAAAACTGTGAGCTATATCCCACAAAATTGATAGAAAAGAAGAAAACTCGTGAGCTATATCCCACAAAATTGGTACCAAAAAACATGAAAAACACTAGTTTTGCGACGCCTCTCAAACCATGTATCGGTGGTTACGGTAACGGGAAATCGTCTAGGGAAATGGAAAATGTGCGCTATAGCCCATGAAAATGGAGGCAAAAAACATGAAAACCACGAGTTTTTGCGACGCCTCTCAAACCATGTATCGGTGGTTACGGTAGTTGGAAATCGTCCAGGGAATTGGAAAATGTGCGTTATAGCCCATGAAACGGATAGACAACAAGAAAACTTTGAGCTATAGACCACGAAAATGGAGGTAAAGAACATGAAAAAATGAGTTCTTGTGACGGCTCTCAAACCATGTATCGGTGGTTATGGTAGCAGGAAATCGTCTAGGGAACTAGAAAATGTGCGCTATAGCCCATGAAATGGATAGAAAACAGGAAAACTGTGAGCTATAGCCCACGAAAATGGAGGCAAAAAACATGAAAAACACGAGTTTGTGCGACGCCTCTCAAACCATGTATCGGTGGCTATGGTAGCTAGAAGTCATCCATGGAACTGGAAAACATGCGCTATAACCCATGAAATGGATATAAAACAAGAAAACTGTTAGCTATGGCCCACGAAAATGGAGGCAAAAACATGTAAAACACAAATTTTTGCGACTCCTCTCAAACCATCTATCGGTGGTTATGGTAGCTGGAAATCGCCCCGCTAACAGGAAAATGGGCCCTATAGCCCCTAAAATGGATAAAAAACAAGAAAACTATGAGCTATAGCCCACGGAAATGGAGGCAAAAAACATGAAAAACATGAGTTTTTGCGACGCCTCTCAAACGATCTATCGGTGGTTATAGTAGCTTGAAATCGTATAGGGAACTGACAGAAAACAAGAAAACTGTGAGCTATATCCCACAAAATTGATAGAAAACAAGAAAACTGTGAGCTATATCCCACAAAATTGGTACCAAAAAACATGAAAAACACTAGTTTTGCGACGCCTCTCAAACCATGTATCGGTGGTTACGGTAACGGGAAATCGTCTAGGGAACTAGAAAATGTGCGCTATAGCCCATGAAATGGATAGAAAACAGGAAAACTGTGAGCTATAGCCCACGAAAATGGAGGCAAAAAACATGAAAAACACGAGTTTGTGCGACGCCTCTCAAACCATGTATCGGTGGCTATGGTAGCTAGAAGTCATCCATGGAACTGGAAAACATGCGCTATAACCCATGAAATGGATATAAAACAAGAAAACTGTTAGCTATAGCCCACGAAAATGGAGGCAAAAAACATGAAAAACACGAGTTTGTGTGACGCCTCTCAATCCATGTATCGATGGTTATGGTAGTTGGAAATTGTCTCGCTAACAGGAAAATGGGTCCTATAGCCCCTAAAATGGATAAAAAACAAGAAAACTATGAGCTATAGCCCACAAAAATGGAGGCAAAAAACATGAAAAACATGAGTTTTTGCGACGCCTCTCAAACGATCTATCGGTGGTTACAGTAGCTTGAAATCGTATAGGGAACCGATAGAAAACAAGAAAACCGTGAGCTATATCCCACAAAATTGATAGAAAACAAGAAAACTGTGAGCTATATCCCACAAAATTGGTACCAAAAAACATGAAAAACACTAGTTTTGCGACGCCTCTCAAACCATGTATCGGTGGTTACGGTAACGGGAAATCGTCTAGGGAACTAGAAAATGTGCGCTATAGCCCATGAAATGGATAGAAAACAGGAAAACTGTGAGCTATAGCCCACGAAAATGGAGGCAAAAAACATGAAAAACACGAGTTTGTGCGACGCCTCTCAAACCATGTATCGGTGGCTATGGTAGCTAGAAGTCATCCATGGAACTGGAAAACATGCGCTATAACCCATGAAATGGATATAAAACAAGAAAACTGTTAGCTATAGCCCACGAAAATGGAGGCAAAAAACATGAAAAACACGAGTTTGTGTGACGCCTCTCAATCCATGTATCGATGGTTATGGTAGCTGGAAATTGTCTCGCTAACAGGAAAATGGGTCCTATAGCCCCTAAAATGGATAAAAAACAAGAAAACTATGAGCTATAGCCCACAAAAATGGAGGCAAAAAACATGAAAAACATGAGTTTTTGCGACGCCTCTCAAACGATCTATCGGTGGTTACAGTAGCTTGAAATCGTATAGGGAACTGATAGAAAACAAGAAAACTGTGAGCTATATCCCACAAAATTGATAGAAAACAAGAAAACCGTGAGCTATATCCCACGAAATTGGTACCAAAAAACATGAAAAACACTAGTTTTGCGACGCCTCTCAAACCATGTATCGGTGGTTACGGTAACGGGAAATCGTCTAGGGAAATGGAAAATGTGCGCTATAGCCCATGAAAATGGAGGCAAAAAACATGAAAACCACGAGTTTTTGCGACGCCTCTCAAACCATGTATCGGTGGTTACGGTAGTTGGAAATTGTCCAGGGAATTGGAAAATGTGCGTTATAGCCCATGAAATGGATAGACAACAAGAAAACTTTGAGCTATAGACCACGAAAATGGAGGTAAAGAACATGAAAGAATGAGTTCTTGCGACGCCTCTCAAACCATGTATCAGTGGTTATGGTAGCTGGAAATCGTCTAGGGAACTAAAAAAATGTGCGCTATAGCCCATGAAATGGATAGAAAACAGGAAAACTGTGGGCTATAGCCCACGAAAATGGAGGCACAATAACATGAAAAACACGAGTTTGTGTGACGCCTCTCAAACCATGTATCGATGGTTATGGTAGCTGGAAATTGTCTCGCTAACAGGAAAATGGGTCCTATAGCCCATGAAATGGATAAAAAACAAGAAAACTATGAGCTATAGCCCACAAAAATGGAGGCAAAAAACATGAAAAACATGAGTTTTTGCGACGCCTCTCAAATGATCTATCGGTGGTTACAGTAGCTTGAAATCGTATAGGGAACTGATAGAAAACAAGAAAACTGTGAGCTATATCCCACAAAATTGATAGAAAAGAAGAAAACTGAGAGCTATATCCCACAAAATTGGTACCAAAAAACATGAAAAACACTAGTTTTGCGACGCCTCTCAAACCATGTATCGGTGGTTACGGTAACGGGAAATCGTCTAGGGAAATGGAAAATGTGCGCTATAGCCCATGAAAATGGAGGCAAAAAACATGAAAACCACGAGTTTTTTCGACGCCTCTCAAACCATGTATCGGTGGTTACGGTAGTTGGAAATCGTCCAGGGAATTGGAAAATGTGCGTTATAGCCCATGAAATGGATAGACAACTAGAAAACTTTGAGCTATAGACCACGAAAATGGAGGTAAAGAACATGAAAAAATGAGTTCTTGCGACGCCTCTCAAACCATGTATCGGTGGTTACGGTAGCTGGAAATCGTCTAGGGAACTAGAAAATGTGCGCTATAGCCCATGAAATGGATGGAAAACAGGAAACTGTGAGCTATAGCCCACGAAAATGGAGGCAAAAAACATGAAAAACACGAGTTTGTGCGACGCCTCTCAAACCATGTATCGGTGGCTATGGTAGCTAGAAGCCATCCATGGAACTGTAAAACATGCGCTATAACCCATGAAATGGATATAAAACAAGAAAACTGTTAGCTATGGCCCACGAAAATGGAGGCAAAAACATGTAAAACACAAATTTTTGCGACTCCTCTCAAACCATCTATCGGTGGTTATGGTAGCTGGAAATCGCCCCGCTAACAGGAAAATGGGCCCTATAGCCCCTAAAATGGATAAAAAAACAAGAAAAAACTATGAGCTATAGCCCACTGAAATGGAGGCAAAAAACATGAAAAACATGAGTTTTTGCGACGCCTCTCAAACGATCTATCGGTGGTTATAGTAGCTTGAAATCGTATAGGGAACTGATAGAAAACAAGAAAACTGTGAGCTATATCCCACAAAATTGATAGAAAACAAGAAAACTGTGAGCTATATCCCACAAAATTGGTACCAAAAAACATGAAAAACACTAGTTTTGCGACGCCTCTCAAACCATGTATCGGTGGTTACGGTAACGTGAAATCGTCTAGGGAAATGGAAAATGTGCGCTATAGCCCATGAAAATGGAGGCAAAAAACATGAAAACCACGAGTTTTTGCGACGCCTCTCAAACCATGTATCGGTGGTTACGGTAGTTGGAAATCATCAAGGGAATTGGAAAATGTGCGTTATAGCCCATGAAATGGATAGACAACAAGAAAACTTTGAGCTATAGACCACGAAAATGGAGGTAAAGAACATGAAAAAATGAGTTCTTGCGACGCCTCTCAAACCATGTATCGGTGGTTATGGTAGCTGGAAATCGTCTAGGGAACTAAAAAATGTGCGCTATAGCCCATGAAATGGATAGAAAACAGGAAAACTGTGAGCTATAGCCCACGAAAATGGAGGCAAAAAACATGAAAAACACGAGGTTGTGTGATGCCTCTCAAACCATGTATCGATGGTTATGGTAGCTGGAAATTGTCTCGCTAACAGGAAAATGGGTCCTATAGCCCCTAAAATGGATAAAAAACAAGAAAACTATGGGCTATAGCCCACAAAAATGGAGGCAAAAAACATGAAAAACATGAGTTTTTGCGACACCTTTCAAACGATCTATCGGTGGTTACAGTAGCTTGAAATCGTATAGGGAACTGATAGAAAACAAGAAAACTGTGAGCTATATCCCACAAAATTGATAGAAAACAAGAAAACTGTGAGCTATATCCCACAAAATTGGTACCAAAAAACATGAAAAACACTAGTTTTGCCACGCCTCTCAAACCATGTATCGGTGGTTACGGTAACGGGAAATCGTCTAGGGAAATGGAAAATGTGCGCTATAGCCCATGAAAATGGAGGCAAAAAACATGAAAACCACGAGTTTTTTCGACGCCTCTCAAACCATGTATCGGTGGTTACGGTAGTTGGAAATCGTCCAGGGAATTGGAAAATGTGCGTTATAGCCCATGAAATGGATAGACAACTAGAAAACTTTGAGCTGTAGACCACGAAAATGGAGGTAAAGAACATGAAGAAATGTGTTCTTGCGACGCCTCTCAAACCATGTATCGGTGGTTACGGTAGCTGGAAATCGTCTAGGGAACTAGAAAATGTGCGCTATAGCCCATGAAATGGATGGAAAACAGAAAACTGTGAGCTATAGCCCACGAAAATGGAGGCAAAAAACATGAAAAACACGAGTTTGTGCGACGCCTCTCAAACCATCTATCGGTGGCTATGGTAGCTAGAAGTCATCCATGGAACTGGAAAACATGCGCTATAACCCATGAAATGGATATAAAACAAGAAAACTGTTAGCTATGGCCCACGAAAATGGAGGCAAAAACATGTAAAACACAATTTTTTGCGACTCCTCTCAAACCATCTATCGGTGGTTATGGTAGCTGGAAATCACCCCGCTAACAGGAAAATGGGCCCTATAGCCCCGAAAATGGATAAAAAACAAGAAAAAACTATGAGCTATAGCCCACGGAAATGGAGGCAAAACACATGAAAAACACGAGTTTTTGCGACGCTTCTCAAATGATGTATCGGTGCTAACGGTAGCTGGAAATCATCTAGGGAACTGGAAAATGTGCGCTATAGCGCATGAAATGGATAGAAAAATGAAACTGTGAGCTATAGCCCACGAAAATGGAGGCACAATAACATGAAAAACACGAGTTTGTGTGACGCCTCTCAAACCATGTATCGATGGTTATGGTAGCTGGAAATTGTCTCGCTAACAGGAAAATGGGTCCTATAGCCCATAAAATGGATAAAAAACAAGAAAACTATGAGCTATAGCCCACAAAAATGGAGGCAAAAAAACATGAAAAACATGAGTTTTTGCGACGCCTCTCAAATGATCTATCGGTGGTTACAGTAGCTTGAAATCGTATAGGGAACTGATAGAAAACAAGAAAACTGTGAGCTATATCCCACAAAATTGATAGAAAAGAAGAAAACCGAGAGCTATATCCCACAAAATTGGTACCAAAAAACATGAAAAACACTAGTTTTGCGACGCCTCTCAAACCATGTATCGGTGGTTACGAGTAACGGGAAATCGTCTAGGGAAATGGAAAATGTGCGCTATAGCCCATGAAAATGGAGGCAAAAAACATGAAAACCACGAGTTTTTGCGACGCCTCTCAAACCATGTATCGGTGGTTACGGTAGTTGGAAATCGTCCAGGGAATTGGAAAATGTGCGTTATAGCCCATGAAATGGATAGACAACAAGAAAACTTTGAGCTATAGACCACGAAAATGGAGGTAAATAACATGAGAAAATGAGTTCTTGCGACGGCTCTCAAACCATGTATCGGTGGTTATGGTAGCAGGAAATCGTCTAGGGAACTAGAAAATGTGCGCTATAGCCCATGAAATGGATAGAAAACAGGAAAACTGTGAGCTATAGCCCACGAAAATGGAGGCAAAAAACATGAAAAACACGAGTTTGTGCGACGCCTCTCAAACCATGTATCGGTGGCTATGGTAGCTAGAAGCCATCCATGGAACTGGAAAACATGCGCTATAACCCATGAAATGGATATAAAACAAGAAAACTGTTAGCTATGGCCCACGAAAATGGAGGCAAAAACATGTAAAACACAAATTTTTGCGACTCCTCTCAAACCATCTATCGGTGGTTATGGTAACTAGAAATCGCCCCGCTAACAGGAAAATGGGCCCTATAGCCCCTAAAATGGATAAAAAAACAAGAAAAAACTATGAGCTATAGCCCACGGAAATGGAGGCAAAAAACATGAAAAACATGAGTTTTTGCGACGCCTCTCAAACGATCTATCGGTGGTTATAGTAGCTTGAAATCGTATAGGGAACCGATAGAAAACAAGAAAACTGTGAGCTATATCCCACAAAATTGATAGAAAACAAGAAAATTGTGAGCTATATCCCACAAAATTGGTACCAAAAAACATGAAAAACACTAGTTTTGCGACGCCTCTCAAACCATGTATCGGTGGTTACGGTAACGGGAAATCGTCTAGGGAACTAGAAAATGTGCGCTATAGCCCATGAAATGGATAGAAAACAGGAAAACTGTGAGCTATAGCCCACGAAAATGGAGGCAAAAAACATGAAAAACACGAGTTTGTGCGACGCCTCTCAAACCATGTATCGGTGGCTATGGTAGCTAGAAGTCATCCATGGAAGCTGGAAAACATGCGCTATAACCCATGAAATGGATATAAAACAAGAAAACGGTTAGCTATAGCCCACGAAAATGGAGGCAAAAAACATGAAAAACACGAGTTTGTGTGACGCCTCTCAATCCATGTATCGATGGTTATGGTAGCTGGAAATTGTCTCGCTAACAGGAAAATGGGTCCTATAGCCCCTAAAATGGATAAAAAACAAGAAAACTATGAGCTATAGCCCACAAAAATGGAGGCAAAAAACATGAAAAACATGAGTTTTTGCGACGCCTCTCAAACGATCTATCGGTGGTTACAGTAGCTTGAAATCGTATAGGGAACTGATAGAAAACAAGAAAACTGTGAGCTATATCCCACAAAATTGATAGAAAACAATAAAACTGTGAGCTATATCCCACAAAATTGGTACCAAAAAACATGAAAAACACTAGTTTTGCGACGCCTCTTAAACCATGTATCGGTGGTTACGGTAACGTGAAATCGTCTAGGGAAATGGAAAATGTGCGCTATAGCCCATGAAAATGGAGGCAAAAAACATGAAAACCACGAGTTTTTGCGACGCCTCTCAAACCATGTATCGGTGGTTACGGTAGTTGGAAATCGTCAAGGGAATTGGAAAATGTGCGTTATAGCCCATGAAATGGATAGACAACAAGAAAACTTTGAGCTATAGACCACGAAAATGGAGGTAAAGAACATGAAAAAATGAGTTCTTGCGACGCCTCTCAAACCATGTATCGGTGGTTACGGTAGCTAGCTGGAAATCGTCTAGGGAACTAGAAAATGTGCGCTATAGCCCATGAAATGGATAGAAAACAGGAAAACTGTGAGCTATAGCCCACGAAAATGGAGGCAAAAAACATGAAAAACACGAGGTTGTGTGATGCCTCTCAAACCATGTATCGATGGTTATGGTAGCTGGAAATTGTCTCGCTAACAGGAAAATGGGTCCTATAGCCCCTAAAATGGATAAAAAACAAGAAAACTATGGGCTATAGCCCACAAAAATGGAGGCAAAAAACATGAAAAACATGAGTTTTTGTGACACCTTTCAAACGATCTATCGGTGGTTACAGTAGCTTGAAATCGTATAGGGAACTGATAGAAAACAAGAAAACTGTGAGCTATATCCCACAAAACTGATAGAAAACAAGAAAATGGTGAGCTATATCCCACGAAAATGGTACCAAAAAACATGAAAAACACTAGTTTTGCGACGCCTCTCAAACCATGTATCGGTGGTTACGGTAACGGGAAATCGTCTAGGGAAATGGAAAATGTGCGCTATGGCCCATGAAAATGGAGGCAAAAAACATGAAAACCACGAGTTTTTTCGACGCCTCTCAAACCATGTATCGGTGGTTACGGTAGTTGGAAATCGTCCAGGGAATTGGAAAATGTGCGTTATAGCCCATGAAATGGATAGACAACTAGAAAACTTTGAGCTATAGACCACGAAAATGGAGGTAAAGAACATGAAGAAATGAGTTCTTGCGACACCTCTCAAACCATGTATCGGTGGTTACGGTAGTTGGAAATCGTGTAGGGAACTAGAATATGTGCGCTATAGCCCATGAAATGGATGGAAAACAAGAAAACTGTGAGCTATAGCCCACGAAAATGGAGGCAAAAAACATGAAAAACACGAGTTTGTGTGACGCCTCTCAAACCATGTATCGATGGTTATGGTAGCTAGTAGTCATCCATGGAACTGGAAAACATGCGCTATAACCCATGAAATGGATATAAAACAAGAAAACTGTTAGCTATGGCCCACGAAAATGGAGGCAAAAACATGTAAAACACAATTTTTTGCGACTCCTCTCAAACCATCTATCGGTGGTTATGGTAGCCGGAAATCGCCCCGCTAACGGGAAAATGGGCCCTATAGCCCCGAAATGGATAAAAAACAAGAAAAAACTATGAGCTATAGCCCACGGAAATGGAGGCAAAACACATGAAAAACACGAGTTTTTGCGACGCTTCTCAAATGATGTATCGGTGCTAACGGTAGCTGGAAATCATCTAGGAACTGGAAAATGTGCGCTATAGCGCATGAAATGGATAGAAAAATGAAACTGTGAGCTATAGCCCACGAAAATGGAGGCAAAATAACATGAAAAACACGAGTTTGTGTGACGCCTCTCAAACCATGTATCGATGGTTATGGTAGCTGGAAATTGTCTCGCTAACAGGAAAATGGGTCCTATAGCCCCTAAAATGGATAAAAAACAAGAAAACTATGAGCTATAGCCCACAAAAAATGGAGGCAAAAAACATGAAAAACATGAGTTTTTGCGACGCCTCTCAAACGATCTATCGGTGGTTACAGTAGCTTGAAATCGTATAGGGAACAGATAGAAAACAAGAAAACTGTGAGCTATATCCCACAAAATTGATAGAAAAGAAGAAAACTGTGAGCTATATCCCACAAAATTGGTACCAAAAAACATGAAAAACACTAGTGTTGCGACGCCTCTCAAACCATGTATCGGTGGTTACGGTAACGGGAAATCGTCTAGGGAAATGGAAAATGTGCGCTATAGCCCATGAAAATGGAGGCAAAAAACATGAAAACCACGAGTTTTTGCGACGCCTCTCAAACCATGTATCGGTGGTTACGGTAGTTGGAAATCGTCCAGGGAATTGGAAAATGTGCGTTATAGCCCATGAAATGGATAGACAACAAGAAAACTTTGAGCTATAGACCACGAAAATGGAGGTAAAGAACATGAGAAAATGAGTTCTTGCGACGGCTCTCAAACCATGTATCGGTGGTTATGGTAGCAGGAAATCGTCTAGGGAACTAGAAAATGTGCGCTATAGCCCATGAAATGGATAGAAAACAGGAAAACTGTGAGCTATAGCCCACGAAAATGGAGGCAAAAAACATGAAAAACACGAGTTTGTGCGACGCCTCTCAAACCATGTATCGGTGGCTATGGTAGCTAGAAGCCATCCATGGAACTGGAAAACATGCGCTATAACCCATGAAATGGATATAAAACAAGAAAACTGTTAGCTATGGCCCACGAAAATGGAGGCAAAAACATGTAAAACACAAATTTTTGCGACTCCTCTCAAACCATCTATCGGTGGTTATGGTAGCTAGAAATCGCCCCGCTAACAGGAAAATGGGCCCTATAGCCCCTAAAATGGATAAAAAAACAAGAAAAAACTATGAGCTATAGCCCACGGAAATGGAGGCAAAAAACATGAAAAACATGAGTTTTTGCGACGCCTCTCAAACGATCTATCGGTGGTTATAGTAGCTTGAAATCGTATAGGGAACTGATAGAAAACAAGAAAACTGTGAGCTATATCCCACAAAATTGATAGAAAACAAGAAAATTGTGAGCTATATCCCACAAAATTGGTACCAAAAAACATGAAAAACACTAGTTTTGCGACGCCTCTCAAACCATGTATCGGTGGTTACGGTAACGGGAAATCGTCTAGGGAACTAGAAAATGTGCGCTATAGCCCATGAAATGGATAGAAAACAGGAAAACTGTGAGCTATAGCCCACGAAAATGGAGGCAAAAAACATGAAAAACACGAGTTTGTGCGACGCCTCTCAAACCATGTATCGGTGGCTATGGTAGCTAGAAGTCATCCATGGAACTGGAAAACATGCGCTATAACCCATGAAATGGATATAAAACAAGAAAACGGTTAGCTATAGCCCACGAAAATGGAGGCAAAAAACATGAAAAACACGAGTTTGTGTGACGCCTCTCAATCCATGTATCGATGGTTATGGTAGCTGGAAATTGTCTCGCTAACAGGAAAATGGGTCCTATAGCCACTAAAATGGATAAAAAACAAGAAAACTATGAGCTATAGCCCACAAAAATGGAGGCAAAAAACATGAAAAACATGAGTTTTTGCGACGCCTCTCAAACGATCTATCGGTGGTTACAGTAGCTTGAAATCGTATAGGGAACGGATAGAAAACAAGAAAATCGTGAGCTATATCCCACAAAATTGATAGAAAACAATAAAACCGTGAGCTATATCCCACAAAATTGGTACCAAAAAACATGAAAAACACTAGTTTTGCGACGCCTCTTAAACCATGTATCGGTGGTTACGGTAACGTGAAATCGTCTAGGGAAATGGAAAATGTGCGCTATAGCCCATGAAAATGGAGGCAAAAAACATGAAAACCACGAGTTTTTGCGACGCCTCTCAAACCATGTATCGGTGGTTACGGTAGTTGGAAATCGTCAAGGGAATTGGAAAATGTGCGTTATAGCCCATGAAATGGATAGACAACAAGAAAACTTTGAGCTATGGACCACGAATATGGAGGTAAAGAACATGAAAAAATGAGTTCTTGCGACGCCTCTCAAACCATGTATCAGTGGTTATGGTAGCTGGAAATCGTCTAGGGAACTAAAAAATGTGCGCTATAGCCCATGAAATTGATAGAAAACAGGAAAACTGTGAGCTATAGCCCACGAAAATGGAGGCAAAAAACATGAAAAACACGAGGTTGTGTGATGCCTCTCAAACCATGTATCGATGGTTATGGTAGCTGGAAATTGTCTCGCTAACAGGAAAATGGGTCCTATAGCCCCTAAAATGGATAAAAAACAAGAAAACTATGGGCTATAGCCCACAAAAATGGAGGCAAAAAACATGAAAAACATGAGTTTTTGTGACACCTTTCAAACGATCTATCGGTGGTTACAGTAGCTTGAAATCGTATAGGGAACGATAGAAAACAAGAAAACGTGAGCTATATCCACAAAATGATAGAAAACAAGAAAACTGTGAGCTATATCCCACAAAATTGGTACCAAAAAACATGAAAAACACTAGTTTTGCGACGCCTCTCAAACCATGTATCGGTGGTTACGGTAACGGGAAATCGTCTAGGGAAATGGAAAATGTGCGCTATAGCCCATGAAAATGGAGGCAAAAAACATGAAAACCACGAGTTTTTTCGACGCCTCTCAAACCATGTATCGGTGGTTACGGTAGTTGGAAATCGTCCAGGGAATTGGAAAATGTGCGTTATAGCCCATGAAATGGATAGACAACTAGAAAACTTTGAGCTATAGACCACGAAAATGGAGGTAAAGAACATGAAGAAATGAGTTCTTGCGACGCCTCTCAAACCATGTATCGGTGGTTACGGTAGCTGGAAATCGTCTAGGGAACTAGAAAATGTGCGCTATAGCCCATGAAATGGATGGAAAACAGGAAACTGTGAGCTATAGCCCACGAAAATGGAGGCAAAAAACATGAAAAACACGAGTTTGTGCGACGCCTCTCAAACCATCTATCGGTGGCTATGGTAGCTAGTAGTCATCCATGGAACTGGAAAACATGCGCTATAACCCATGAAATGGATATAAAACAAGAAAACTGTTAGCTATGGCCCACGAAAATGGAGGCAAAAACATGTAAAACACAATTTTTTGCGACTCCTCTCAAACCATCTATCGGTGGTTATGGTAGCTGGAAATCGCCCCGCTAACAGGAAAATGGGCCCTATAGCCCCGAAATGGATAAAAAACAAGAAAAAACTATGAGCTATAGCCCACGGAAATGGAGGCAAAACACATGAAAAACACGAGTTTTTGCGACGCTTCTCAAATGATGTATCGGTGCTAACGGTAGCTGGAAATCATCTAGGGAATCTGGAAAATGTGCGCTATAGCGCATGAAATGGATAGAAAAATGAAACTCTGAGCTATAGCCCACGAAAATGGAGGCAAAATAACATGAAAAACACGAGTTTGTGTGACGCCTCTCAAACCATGTATCGATGGTTATGGTAGCTGGAAATTGTCTCGCTAACAGGAAAATGGGTCCTATAGCCCCTAAAATGGATAAAAACAAGAAAACTATGAGCTATAGCCCACAAAAATGGAGGCAAAAAACATGAAAAACATGAGTTTTTGCGACGCCTCTCAAACGATCTATCGGTGGTTACAGTAGCTTGAAATCGTATAGGGAACTCATAGAAAACAAGAAAACTCGTGAGCTATATCCCACAAAATTGATAGAAAAGAAGAAAACTGTGAGCTATATCCCACAAAATTGGTACCAAAAAACATGAAAAACACTAGTGTTGCGACGCCTCTCAAACCATGTATCGGTGGTTACGGTAACGGGAAATCGTCTAGGGAAATGGAAAATGTGCGCTATAGCCCATGAAAATGGAGGCAAAAAACATGAAAACCACGAGTTTTTGCGACGCCTCTCAAACCATGTATCGGTGGTTACGGTAGTTGGAAATCGTCTAGGGAATTGGAAAATGTGCGTTATAGCCCATGAAATGGATAGACAACAAGAAAACTTTGAGCTATAGACCACGAAAATGGAGGTAAAGAACATGAGAAAATGAGTTCTTGCGACGGCTCTCAAACCATGTATCGGTGGTTATGGTAGCGAGAAATCGTCTAGGGAACTAGAAAATGTGCGCTATAGCCCATGAAATGGATAGAAAACAGGAAAACTGTGAGCTATAGCCCACGAAAATGGAGGCAAAAAACATGAAAAACAGGAGTTTGTGCGACGCCTCTCAAACCATGTATCGGTGGTTATGGTAGCTAGAAGTCATCCTGGAACCGGAAAACATGCGCTATAACACATGAAATGGATATAAAACAAGAAAACTGTTAGCTATGGCCCACGAAAATGGAGGCAGAAAACATGTAAAACACAAATTTTTGCGACTCCTCTCAAACCATCTATCGGTGGTTATGGTAGCTGGAAATCGCCCCGCTAACAGGAAAATGGGCCCTATAGCCCCTAAAATGGATAAAAAACAAGAAAAAACTATGAGCTATAGCCCACGGAAATGGAGGCAAAAAACATGAAAAACATGAGTTTTTGCGACGCCTCTCAAACGATCTATCCGTGGTTACAGTAGCTTGAAATCGTCTAGGGAACTGATAGAAAACAAGAAAACCGTGAGCTATATCCCACAAAATTGATAGAAAACAAGAAAATTGTGAGCTATATCCCACAAAATTGGTACCAAAAAACATGAAAAACACTAGTTTTGCGACACCTCTCAAACCATGTATCGGTGGTTACGGTAACGGGAAATCGTCTAGGGAAATGGAAAATGTGCGCTATAGCCCATGAAAATGGAGGCAAAAAACATGAAAACCACGAGTTTTTGCGACGCCTCTCAAACCATGTATCGGTGGTTACGGTAGTTGGAAATCGTCCAGGGAATTGGAAAATGTGCGTTATAGCCCATGAAATGGATAGACAACAAGAAAACTTTGAGCTATAGACCACCAAAATGGAGGTAAAGAACATGAAAAAATGAGTTCTTGCGACGCCTCTCAAACCATGTATCGGTGGTTACGGTAGCTGGAAATCGTCTAGGAACTAGAAAATGTGCGCTATAGCCCATGAAATGGATGGAAAACAGGAAAAGCGTGAGCTATAGCCCACGAAAATGGAGGCAAAAAACATGAAAAACACGAGTTTGTGCGACGCCTCTCAAACCATCTATCGGTGGCTATGGTAGCTAGAAGTCATCCATGGAACTGGAAAACATGCGCTATAACCCATGAAATGGATATAAAACAAGAAAACTGTTAGCTATGGCCCACGAAAATGGAGGCAAAAACATGTAGAACACAATTTTTTGCGACTCCTCTCAAACCATCTATCGGTGGTAATGGTAGCTGGAAATCGCCCCGCTAACAGGAAAATGGGCCCTATAGCCCCGAAAATGGATAAAAACAAGAAAAAACTATGAGCTATAGCCCACGGAAATGGAGGCAAAACACATGAAAAACACGAGTTTTTGCGACGCTTCTCAAATGATGTATCGGTGCTAACGGTAGCTGGAAATCATCTAGGGAACTGGAAAATGTGCGCTATAGCGCATGAAATGGATAGAAAAATGAAACTGTGAGCTATAGCCCACGAAAATGGAGGCAAAATAACATGAAAAACACGAGTTTGTGTGACGCCTCTCAAACCATGTATCGATGGTTATGGTAGCTGGAAATTGTCTCGCTAACAGGAAAATGGGTCCTATAGCCCCTAAAATGGATAAAAAACAAGAAAACTATGAGCTATAGCCCACAAAAATGGAGGCAAAAAACATGAAAAACATGAGTTTTTGCGACGCCTCTCAAACGATCTATCGGTGGTTACAGTAGCTTGAAATCGTATAGGGAACAGATAGAAAACAAGAAAACCGTGAGCTATATCCCACAAAATTGATAGAAAAGAAGAAAACTGTGAGCTATATCCCACAAAATTGGTACCAAAAAACATGAAAAACACTAGTGTTGCGACGCCTCTCAAACCATGTATCGGTGGTTACGGTAACGGGAAATCGTCTAGGGAAATGGAAAATGTGCGCTATAGCCCATGAAAATGGAGGCAAAAAACATGAAAACCACGAGTTTTTGCGACGCCTCTCAAACCATGTATCGGTGGTTACGGTAGTTGGAAATCGTCTAGGGAATTGGAAAATGTGCGTTATAGCCCATGAAATGGATAGACAACAAGAAAACTTTGAGCTATAGACCACGAAAATGGAGGTAAAGAACATGAGAAAATGAGTTCTTGCGACGGCTCTCAAACCATGTATCGGTGGTTATGGTAGCTGGAAATCGTCTAGGGAACTAGAAAATGTGCGCTATTGCCCATGAAATGGATAGAAAACAGGAAAACTATGAGCTATAGCCCACGAAAATGGAGGCAAAAAACATGAAAAACACGAGTTTGTGCGACGCCTCTCAAACCATGTATCGGTGGCTATGGTAGCTAGAAGTCATCCATGGAACTGGAAAACATGCGCTATAACCCATGAAATGGATATAAAACAAGAAAACTGTTAGCTATGGCCCACGAAAATGGAGGCAAAAACATGTAAAACACAAATTTTTGCGACTCCTCTCAAACCATCTATCGGTGGTTATGGTAGCTGGAAATCGCCCCGCTAACTGGAAAATGGGCCCTATAGCCCCTAAAATGGATTAAAAGCAAGAAAAAACTATGAGCTATAGCCCACGAAAATGGAGGCAAAAAACATTAAAACATGAGTTTTTGCGACGCCTCTCAAACGATCTATCGGTGGTTACAGTAGCTTGAAATCGTATAGGGAACTGATAGAAAACAAGAAAACTGTGAGCTATATCCCACAAAATTGATAGAAAACAAGAAAACTGTGAGCTATATCCCACAAAATTGGTACCAAAAAACATGAAAAACACTAGTTTTGCGACACCTCTCAAACCATGTATCGGTGGTTACGGTAACGGGAAATCGTCTAGGGAAATGGAAAATGTGCGCTATAGCCCATGAAAATGGAGGCAAAAAACATGAAAACCACGAGTTTTTGCGACGCCTCTCAAACCATGTATCGGTGGTTACGGTAGTTGGAAATCGTCCAGGGAATTGGAAAATGTGCGTTATAGCCCATGAAATGGATAGACAACAAGAAAACTTTGAGCTATAGACCACCAAAATGGAGGTAAAGAACATGAAAAAATGAGTTCTTGCGACGCCTCTCAAACCATGTATCGGTGGTTACGGTAGCTGGAAATCGTCTAGGAACTAGAAAATGTGCGCTATAGCCCATGAAATGGATGGAAAACAGGAAAACTGTGAGCTATAGCCCACGAAAATGGAGGCAAAAAACATGAAAAACACGAGTTTGTGCGACGCCTCTCAAACCATCTATCGGTGGCTATGGTAGCTAGAAGTCATCCATGGAACTGGAAAACATGCGCTATAACCCATGAAATGGATATAAAACAAGAAAACCATTAGCTATGGCCCACGAAAATGGAGGCAAAAACATGTAGAACACAAATTTTTGCGACTCCTCTCAAAACCATCTATCGGTGGTTATGGTAGCTGGAAATCGCCCCGCTAACGGGAAAATGGGCCCTATAGCCCCGAAAATGGATAAAAACAAGAAAAACTATGAGCTATAGCCCACGGAAATGGAGGCAAAACACATGAAAAACACGAGTTTTTGCGACGCTTCTCAAATGATGTAGCGGTGCTAACGGTAGCTGGAAATCATCTAGGGAAGCTGGAAAATGTGCGCTATAGCCGCATGAAATGGATAGAAAAATGAAAGCCGTGAGCTATAGCCCACGAAAATGGAGGCAAAATAACATGAAAAACACGAGTTTGTGTGACGCCTCTCAAACCATGTATCGATGGTTATGGTAGCTGGAAATTGTCTCGCTAACAGGAAAATGGGTCCTATAGCCCCTAAAATGGATAAAAAACAAGAAAAACTATGAGCTATAGCCCACAAAAAATGGAGGCAAAAAACATGAAAAACATGAGTTTTTGCGACGCCTCTCAAACGATCTATCGGTGGTTACAGTAGCTTGAAATCGTATAGGGAACTGATAGAAAACAAGAAAACTGTGAGCTATATCCCACAAAATTGATAGAAAAGAAGAAAACTGTGAGCTATATCCCACAAAATTGGTACCAAAAAACATGAAAAACACTAGTTTTGCGACGCCTCTCAAACCATGTATCGGTGGTTACGGTAACGGGAAATCGTCTAGGGAAATGGAAAATGTGCGCTATAGCCCATGAAAATGGAGGCAAAAAACATGAAAACCACGAGTTTTTGCGACGCCTCTCAAACCATGTATCGGTGGTTACGGTAGTTGGAAATCGTCTAGGGAATTGGAAAATGTGCGTTATAGCCCATGAAATGGATAGACAACAAGAAAACTTTGAGCTATAGACCACGAAAATGGAGGTAAAGAACATGAGAAAATGAGTTCTTGCGATGCCTCTCAAACCATGTATCGGTGGTTATGGTAGCTGGAAATCGTGTAGGGAACTAGAAAAAGTTCGCTATAGCCCATGAAATGGACAGAAAACAATAAAACCGTGAGCTATGGCCCACGAAAATGCAGGCAAATAACATGAAAAACACGAGTTTGTGCGACGCCTCTCAAACCATGTATCGGTGGCTATGGTAGCTAGAAGTCATCCATGGAACTGGAAAACATGCGCTATAACCCATGAAATGGATAGAAAACAAGAAAACCGTGAGCTATGCCCACGAAAATGGAGGCAAAAACATGTAAAACACAAATTTTTGCGACTCCTCTCAAACCATCTATCGGTGGTTATGGTAGCTGGAAATCGCCCAGCTAACGAGAAAATGGGCCCTATAGCCCCTAAAATGGATAAAAAACAAGAAAAACTATGAGCTATAGCCCACGGAAATGGAGGCAAAAAACATTAAAACATGAGTTTTTGCGACGCCTCTCAAACGATCTATCTAGTGGTTACGTAGCTTGAAATCGTATAGG
>NC_061511.1:207076811-207162995 GCF_022539505.1 Lolium rigidum | reverse complement strand
GCAAGGAGAGAAATTCCAATGGAATGAGGAGGCAGAACGAGCTTTCGAGGATTTAAAGCGCACAATTTCGACACCACCAATCTTAGTGGCACCAAAAGAGAAGGAACCCCTCCTGCTATACATCGCAGCCACACCTCAGGTGGTTAGCACGGCGCTAGTCGTTGAAAGAGAGGAAGAAGGAAAACTCCATGGAGTGCAAAGGCCGGTATACTTCATCAGTGAAGTTTTATCGCCCTCAAAACAGCGGTACCCTCGGTACCAGAAGTTAGCATATGGAGTAATTACAACAGCAAGAAAGTTGTGCCACTATTTTTCGGCTCACCCGGTAATAGTAGTCAATGAAGCACCTCTATCAAATATACTGAACAATCCAGAAGCTACAGGGCGTGTCTCCCTTTGGGGAATAGAACTTTCCCCTCGGGACATCACATACGAAAAAAGAAAGGCAATCAAGTCGCAAATTTTGCCAGACTTCATTGCAGAGTCGATGGAGTTACAAAATACAGGACCTCCAGATTTGTCGAGAACCTGGACCATGAACTTTGATGGATCCAAGAGAGTAGAAGGAGCTGGTGCAGGGGTAATACTCATATCACCTGAAGGCGACAAATTGAAATACGTCTTACGGATGATGTTCCCAAACGCATCTAACAATGAAGCAGAATATGAAGCCCTTATACACGGGATGAAGACGGCAAAAGCCTGCGGCGCGACTCGATTAAAAATCTTTGGCGACTCACAATTGGTAGCACAGCAAGTTATGAACCAATGTGATGCAGTCAATGACAGCATGGTGGCATACAAGGAGGTGTACAACGAGCTTGAGAAGCTGTTCGATGGATGCGAAGTAAATCACATCAGTAGGCTGAGCAATGATGAAGCTGACGTTCTCGCAAACATCGGGTCACAGTGCCTCCCAATCCCGCCAGGGGTGTTTTGGGAAGAAATAGCCGAGAGATCCACAAAGAAAAAGAAGGTGCAGAAAAAGACGAAGGAGGAGAAAACTTCGGTGCCTCACAAAGAAGTTCGAGATGAAGAAGAGGATCAGGAGCTGGTGATGATGGTAGAAATCCCATGGATGCAAGCGTACATATCGTATATCCTACGGAAAGAAATACCTGACGACCCAATTGAAGCAAGGCGAGTTATTCGATGATCCAAAGCCTTCACAGTGGTCAAAGGGGAGTGCTGCAAAGGTGTGTTACACCCGAAGAAGGAAGAATAATCTTAAAGGATGTACACGAGGGAATATGCTGTCACCACGCGAGCAGTCGAGCTATTGCAGCAAAGGTTTTTCGGGCTGGATTTTACCGGTTGACAGCAATCGAGGATGCAAAAGAGATAGTACGAACCTGCGACGCGTGCCAAAGATTCGCCGCAAAACCACACTCCCCAGCAGCAGAGCTGATGCCAATACCATTGTCTTGGCCCTTTGCCCAATGGGGGCTTGATATGGTGGGCAAATTACACAAAGCTTCGCCAGGAGGATACGAGTACATGTTGGTTGCTGTTGATAAATTCACCAAGTGGATAGAAGCAAAGCCGATAAATTCGCCAGATGCAGCGTCAGCCATAAAATTCGTGAAGAGCATCGTTTTTCGGTTTGGAGTACCTCACAGCATCGTCACGTACAACGGCAGTAACTTCACGTCCAAGGAGTTCAAGGCATACCGCGCGAAGTAGGCATCAAACTGCACTTCGCGTCAGTTGGGCACCCGCAAACCAACGGCCAAGTCGAGAAAGCCAATGGTATCATCTACAACGGTATTAAAAAGCGCCTGCTAGGACCGCTTGAAAAAGCTCGGCATACCTGGCCAGAAGAATTGCCAAGTGTTTTGTCGAGTATTCGAACAACACCAAATACGGCGACAGAAGAAACTCCGTTCTTTTTAGTCCACGGAGCTGAGGCAGTACTACCGATCGAGATAGAGCATGACACCCCAAGAGTCATAGAGTATGACGAAGAAACTTCAAGAAGAGCTTTGGAGGACGATGTGGACGCACTCGACGAAGCTCGAGATGAAGTACTCTCACGAGTCACCAAGTACCAAGCGAGACTCGAAAAACTACCATAGTCGACGGTTGCGGCCAAGATCTTTCCAGGTTGGCGATCTGGTCTTACGGCTCAATCAGCAAAGTACTCGAAAAGCTCGAGTCACCATGGCCGGGCCCTTACGTCGTCACGGAAGTAATCGAAGGAGGAGCGTACAGGATCAAGGACAAGAAGACAGGGGTTCCCGAGAAAAACCCCCGGAACGTGGCGCGACTCGTGCGTTTCTACGCCTAGATTCGAAATATAGTCCTCCTTTGTAAAAATACAATGTACTGAAACGCCCCCGAGTTTTCAGACGCACTCTTTTCCTTTTCAGGGCACCGAGTGGGGCTGGAAAGGTTTTTAATGAGGCGGGCTCGCGGTGCTGCAATATAAATATAGTGATGAAGATACATATCTTTTCATCGACATACTCGGGGGCTTACGCCTCGAAGTTACAACACATACACAACATAGATAAATCTAATTTGCAAGAAATATTTCGCCTTGGTATCAAATACCTCGCCAAATAAAAAGAAAATACAAAATAGCAATCAGCAAAAGAACAAAATACTCGGGGGCTTGTACCCGCAAATATAGTATCCTCAATAAAAATTTGGTTGCCTTGGTTTATAGCCTCGCATACACAACAAAGAGATTTACCACTGAAACACTCGGAGGCTTGAGGAAGAAGAATAGAAATATTTTTAAGCTGTACAATATAGTATATGTTTGCAACAATACAGGGCAACATGTTTGAAGAAAATCGACAGGTCAATAGACAAAGAAAATCAATTCTGGCTCAATATATTATCTATGGTCATCCGTCCAGTATTTGCAGTGCGAGTACTATGTTCAGCATAGCTGCCCCTTTCGAAGAATTCAGAGTCCATCCGAAGAAGTTCATCCATCATATCTTCTGCCACAGGGGTCACATAATCATCAATTTTGCTGACATCCCTTTTCCTCTTCGCCATCTTGGCTAAACACTTGGTAACAATTTGGCTCATATCAAACTTGGGATAGCAGATTTTGATCATCATCATAGCAAACCCGGCACCAACGAGATAGTTGAGCTCGTACAAAGTGATGGATACGAGGAGCATCTTGAAACTTTTCCAACAATCCAAGAATAGTGTCGGGTGCCTCGTTCCGAGGAAACAGCGTCTTGTAAACTAAAGTCAGTGTCCTGGTGCAGAAATCAAGGAACTCACGAACTTGGCAGGCGCGGTCTTGAAACCTGACAATTTGTCGGGTCCGCTCGGGAGTGGCCCAGAATAAAGAGCCATGGTCAAGGGAAAGGTTGACGAGAAGATTTGTCCTCGCATTCACCCTTTCATCTTCAGCAGCAGTGTCGATAAAAGAGCCTGGATTGGTGACAACATAAGAATCTTGAACAAGGAAGTAGCGAGAAAACGGGAATTTCGGTTTGCAAGAGCATGCCCGACATATCTGCACTGGCTTCAATCATCAAATCAAGCATAAAATTTTCTCGAGTAGTTGCTTTTTCAGCTTTTGAAAAAGCAGCTTCCTTGGCAGTTATAGCTTCTTTAGCTTGTTGAAGAGCAATCTTTTCCCTTTCGGATGCTTTGCGAGATTGCTCCATCATCGCAAGAGTCTGTTTTTTCATGGACTGAAGTTGTTGGCGAAGTTCTTGAAAATCTTGCGGGGAGTGTTTCTTCAAGAACTTTCGACAAAGTCATCAGCGACAAGTGTCTTCTTCAAGGAGGAAGCAGGAAAAGTGTCGGCAGGATGAGGATTTGCGGAGTAGTTATCAAATATCAACTGGAAAAGAAAATTTCAGTATCAATGATCACGCAAAATAGAATTCCATTGATTTTTGGGACATTTACATAGATATTACAGAAGGAGTCTTCAAAAGAATTACTACGACAGTTGCCGCCAAAGCTACTGTGGCGACAATTTCAGAAGGAACAGGAAAATAAAAAACAGAAAAAGATAAGGCATTCTACTAGACCTCCGGCTTGGACGAGCTAGGAGCAGGAGTAGGCGCGAATCCAAGATAAGCGAGGACCTTCTTTGTGTTGGGCTTCGCAGCCCTGATCAGTGATCGCCACTTCGTGGTCTCCATCTCCTGTGTGTCGCCAACTTTGGTCCAGTCGATGTTTTGCTGGTCGTCGGCAACAAGGGCGACAGTGCTTTCAACAGCGACCTTCATATTTTCTTGGCGCACTTTCAGTCCAAGATCTTCTGGCGGATTAAAGCACTTGGCAAGAGCAAGGAAAGTTGTGGGTTCCTCTTTCTTCGGGAAGAAGTAGGGGAAGAGTCGCGACAGTCCTGCTTTAGCTTGATCAATGCCCTCGCGTGCTTCTGTTCCATGAAACTCAAGGAACGAAAGGGCGTCAAGGAGAGGATCATTGTCGGGATCTTCAAGTTCAAATTCCTGAGATGTTTTACCTGTCAAGGCACAAATTTATTGATCAACAAACGAGTGAAGGAAAGAAATTCCAAAGAATGCGAAGTGGTTCAGATACTTACTGACAAAGCGACGGTTTTGCGACCTTAGGCGTTTAATAATTGCTTCCTCGCGAGCAGATTGTGCGGCTATATGCTCGCTCAGCGAAGTCTCGGCATCGTGAAGCTTCTTCTTAAGATTTTCGACACCAGCAGCGTCGGCCTTGGCCTTGTCAGCCTCTGCCCTAGCTTGACTAGCATATGATTCGGCCTTTTTACGAGCCTCTTCACTTTGCTCTAATTTTTGAGCAAGTGTGTTGGCACGCTTGTTGGCTTCCGCCAGTTTTTCTGCCAAGAAAGTTAAATTTAGTTAAAAACATCGACAACAAAGGAGTAAGAAGGCAAGGGTAAAGAGAAGCAGCAAGACATTACCTTCAGCTTTGCTGGCATAGTCACGGTACCCAACAAATTGGGCACCGAAACGGATGAATTCCTTAATCAAAGGCTGTCAAAAGAAAGATAGAGAAAGAAAGCGTCGGTACGGAATAAAAGTGCGATAGCACAAAATAAAAAGAAGTAAACAGAGAAAACATCGACAACATCAGAAAGTATTCAAGGACTTACATCATCCAGAAGAGGAGTCGAGGAGCTACCCAATTGTAGGGTAGGCTGTGTGATTGATTCAACTCTCGCCCTTTTTGGCGAAGGGACAAGAGGGCTTGCAGGAGGAGTAGGTGTGTCGGTGTTTTGTTGAGGAGGCGAAGATTCCTCTCCTTCAATGTGCACCTCGAAACAACTAGAGTATGCGACGTACTCGTTCGAGCAGTCGCATCAAGAGCTGGTATTTCTTCCTCGTCATCACTACGATGAAATGGCGACAAGATAAGAAGCAAGATAGACAAAGAACTTCAAGTAGCAAAACAATAAAGAAACAAAAAATGACTTACGAACTGACGAGGGCTTCCAGGTATGGATCGAAAGCTGCCTTCCGACGTGAAGGAGCAGCTTCTTCGGCTTTGGAAGTGCCGGAATATTCGACATCAGTCCTCTTCCTTTTGTTCTTTGGAGAAACAGCAGGAGGATGAGAGTGTGTCGAGGTAGTACCCTCGGATTCAGCTTCCTTTTCAGAAGATCCCGCAGATTTTCGAGAACCTGCGGGTTCACTATCAGCGCCAGGGGCATCTTGGTTATCATCATCGATAACGGCTCGTTCTTCGACTTCCCCACCTTCGGGAAGGGGAGGAAGAGAGACAATATCTGGATGGTTCTGTACAAAGCAAAGAGGGATGTCAATAAAGAAGTTATGCAAAAGATGTCAAACAAAAATAGAGAGTCGATAAAAAGGTACCTTGGGGAGCGCATTGGCGGCGCTATATGGTTTTACCCGACACGAAGACGGGACAGGATCTTTTTTGCTGAGGGAAGAAATTTTTCGGACAAGCTTTTCTAAGTCCTTGACCGATAAATCCACCGACAGGCGATCCACGTCCTTGTCGCCAGCATACTTCCAGAGAGGATTTTTGCGAGCCTGCATAGGTTGCACTCTGATTCTAAGGAAATAAGCTGTAATTCGGATACCCGACAGTTCTTGGCCGCGGGTGTTTTGCAACTCGCGGATGCGGGTCATCAATGCTTCCGTCGCTGTTTTTTCTTCCTCGGTAGCTTCTGCATCCCAGGAACGGCGGCGATAGATTTTTTCGGCACCATCAAAAGGAGGAATATTGTCTTCAGCACATCCATGATTCTCCTCATGAATGTACAGCCATTTTTTGCGCCACCCTTGAACTGAGTCAGGGAATTTGACATCGAAGTAATCGACATCAGGGCGAACGGAGATAACAACGCCGCCTATGTTATAGGCGACATTGGCAGAGCCATTACGGCGGCAGAAAAAGATACGCTTCCACAACGCCCAGTTAGGCTGGACGCCGAGGAAGGATTCACAAAGAGTGATGAAAATGGAAATATGGAGGATAGAATTGGGTGTGAGGTGATGAAGTTGCAGTCCATAAACGAAAAGCAACCCCCGAAGAAAAGGATGAATGGGGGCAGAAAGGCCACGGATGAGATGATCGATGAAACTAACCCGATACTCCATTGGAGGGGTTGGGTAGCTCTCTTCGCTGGGGAAGCACAGCGCCTTTGGCTTCTTGCTGATTCCCAGCTTCTTCAGGAGGTTGATGTCTTGGGTCGAGATTTTGGATCTCTCCCACTCAGCGTTCCCAAGATCTGCGGAAGCCATCTTGGATTCAGGAGTGCTGTGCCTGGTCAATCTGCGCGGTGGCATCAACAGTGGCGCAGGAACACAATGTGAGAGTGGTTGAGCTCAGGGAGTTATGGAGCGCAAGAGGGGATTTTTGCAGAGGAAAGCAGGGAGAGGCGCGAGCGAAAGTGCTGGAGGAAGAAGATGAAGACCTTATATAGGGGTGCGACGAAGCGGCGAACCGTTGGATGGAAAAAGTGTGCGGTAAGATGATGAACACATGGAAGAGGGGTAAAAAAGTAAGTTCGTCTTACAGGCGTTACAGTGCGTGCGCTAGGAAAAGTGGAGAACGTGTGTCCCCCACTTGCACGACGTGTCAATATGATGCGTAATTTGGGCCCGCAAGGAAGCGAGAGAAAACATCTCGCGATTTCCAGGAACATTGGTCGTGGTTATCGTCAGCAATGATGTCACTTCGGCACGAAGAATTTCGACTCGACATTTTCATAAAAAGGCGACAGCAAAAGATATTGGAGAGCTTTTGACCAAACACAAGCTTTTGATCAAATGCTCGGGGGCTACTTTGGAAAAATAAAAAATTCGAGAAAGACAAAATAGAAATGGTGTGAGCCTATGATCAAATACAAATATTTGCTCATAGCCTCGGGGGCTACTCCCATCGGGAGAGCTGTTCGCGCACCCGAGAGATGTGAAAATTTCGGGAGGAAAGAAAATATAGCGGCATAAGGCGTGGAGCCTACACCCAAGCACAAGTCCTTGGCTGTAGCCTCGGGGGCTACTCCCATCGGGAACGCTGCTCGCGTGCCCGATGAAATTATAAAAAAGAAAGAAGAACAAGAGAGTATATTTCGAGTTATAAAATAACTCTACATATACTCCCATCGGGAGAGCAATATAAGTCATCCGTTGACTCAATAAAATGTGCCATTCCAACAGCCGAATAAGCACTCGACAATATATTCTCAGAACGCCAAAGCTGCGAACAATTTCTGAATGCCGCAAAACTTTGCGAAGGTAAGACCCCAGATACGTTCTGAGTGGCGTGGCGCCGTCTTTGACGTTGGTTTGCTACTTTTATCCGTATCAACAGATACGAAGAAAAATCCTAACGGACGTGTTAGGTACCCGATAAATATGACTGGGACTCGACAGAATGGTAAGACCTTAAGCGGCACCTGTCGAAGTTTACACCAAGTATCCCGAGATCATGTCCGGGGACGTGATCTTGAAGTAGGTTTTTGCGGATTGCCACTAGAGCAGTTAACTAGTACCTGATCCGTCAGATGAACTAGCCCCAACTACCATTATCCCTGTACAATATAGAAATTCATATGAAGAAATATAGAGAAGTTTAAAGTTGTCGGGTAAATATAGACAGTGGAGATTTTCCCTGACTCTACGATTCAAGCAAAATCTCAGGGGCTACTGACATAGGCATCCCCAATGGGCCTGCCGAAGATAGTACCCGGGGTTTACTGAAGGGCCACGACTCGAAGAATAAGAAGAATCGGAAGCCCAAGTTGATATTAAGGAAAGTTAGAATTGTATTAGAAGATGATGTTTGTAATCTTACGGGATGAGTTGGAAAACCTCCCAGACTCTGTAACTTGTACAATACGAATCCCTCGGCTCCACCTCCTATATAAGGGGGAGTCGAGGGACAAAGAAAGCATCGAATCATTGTCTCTCAAACCCTAGCTTTATAATCGTCGAGTACTTTTCAGCTGAAACCTTCGAGATCTACTTGCCCTCTACTTCCAACTAAACCCTAGTCTACAACCTGTACGCATTGATAAGTTAATCCCTTGTCACCGGATACGGGTTGATATCGCTCCCTGGTTGCGTCGGCCCTTGGATTAGCATACTCATGTGTATGTACTTCTTCTTCAGGCATAGCCATGGAGGGAGGTTGTACATCCATACAAACACGGGCCAGGTGCTGTGCTTGCGCTTTGGTTCCCAAACGGATTGAGTCCGTCGGTGCAAGCACGCAACCTAATGTTGCTTGGTTCTTTCCCGAATTCTTCGTAATACTCATCGTCTAATGTTTTCCACTGGCTTGCATCCGAAGGGTGTGTTAGCACTGGGTTTTCAACCCGTTCTATATCACGCATCACCGCCTCCTTTCTTTCCGCGTGCCAGCGCATGAGCTTTGCTTCCTTGGGGTCCACGAAGTACCGCTGCAGACGGGACGTGACCGGGAAGTACCACACAACTTTTCGTGGAGACTTTCTTGTCCATCTCTTGTATCGAGATTCGCCACAATGTGGGTGATGCGTGTAGTTGACACGTCCGTTGGGAACCCCAAGAGGAAGGTGTGATGCGCACAGTAGCAAGTTTCCCTCAGTAAGAAACCAAGGTTTATCGAACCGAGAGGAGTCAAGAAGCACGTTGAAGGTTGATGGCGGCGGGATGTAGTGCGGCGCAGCACCGGGGATTCCGGCGCCAACGTGGAACCCGCACAACACAACCAAAGTACTTTGCCCCAACGAAACAGTGAGGTTGTCAATCTCACCGGCTTGCTGTAACAAAGGATTAGATGTATAGTGTGGATGATGATTGTTTGC
Source organism: Lolium rigidum (assembly GCF_022539505.1). Lineage (NCBI taxonomy): Eukaryota > Viridiplantae > Streptophyta > Magnoliopsida > Poales > Poaceae > Lolium > Lolium rigidum. The sequence continues at coordinate 207,153,757 of NC_061511.1, read as the reverse complement.
AGAAAATAGTAGAACAAGTATTGCAAGTGGATTGTATTCGATGTAAAAGAATGGACCGGGGTCCACAGCTCACTAGAGGTGTCTCTCCCATAAGATAAATAGCATGTTGGGTGAACAAATTACAGTCGGGCAATTGACAAATAGAGAGGGCATAACAATGCACATACATGATATGATGAATATTGTGAGATTTAATTGGGCATTACGACAAAGTACATAGACCGCTATCCAAGCATGCATATATGCCTAAAAAGTCCACCTTCGAGTTATCATCCGAACCCCTTCCAGCATTAAGTTGCAAAACAACAGACAATTGCATTAAGTATGGTGCGTAATGTAATAAATAAGTACATCCTCGGACATAGCATCAATGTTTTATCCCTAGTGGCAACAAGCACATCCACAACCTTAGAACTTTCCGTCACCGTCCCGCATTTAATGGAGGCAAGAACCCACTATCGAGCATAAATACTCCCTCTTGGAGTTAAGAGCAAAAACTTGGCCGAGCCTCTACTAATAACGGAGAGCATGCAAGATCATAAACAACACATAGGTAATAGATTGATAATCAACATAACATAGTATTCTCTATCCATCGGATCCCGACAAACACAACATATAGAATTACGGATAGATGATCTTGATCATGTTAGGCAGCTCACAAGATCCGACAATGAAGCACATGAGGAGACGACAACCATCTAGCTACCGCTATGGACCCATAGTCCAGGGGTGAACTACTCACTCATCACTCGGGAGGCGACCATGGCGGTGAAGAGTCCTCCGGGAGATGAATCCCCTCTCCGGCAGGGTGCCGGAGGTGATCTCCGTAATCCCCCGAGATGGGATTGGCGGCGGCGGCGTCTCGAGCAAGGTTTTCCGTATCGTGGCTCTCGGTACCGGGGGTTTCGCGACGAAGGCTTTAAGTAGGCGGAAGGGCAACGCGGGGGCCACACGAGGGCCCCACACACCGTGGCCGCGCGGCCGGGGCCCGTGCCGCGCCGCCCTGTTGTGTCGGCGCCTCGTGGCCCCACTTCCTTTCCCCTCGGTCTTCCGGAAGCTTCGTGCAAAAATAGGACCCCGGGCGTTGATTTCGTCCAATTCCGAGAATATTTCCTTTGTAGGATTTCTGAAACCAAAAACAGCAGAAAACAAGAATCGGCTCTTCGGCATCTCGTTAATAGGTTAGTGCCGGAAAATGCATAAATACGACATATAATGTGCATAAAACATTTAGATATCATCAATAATGTGGCATGGAACATAAGAAATTATCGATACGTCGGAGACGTATCAGCATCCCCAAGCTTAGTTCTCGCTCGTCCCGAGCAGGTGAACGATAACAAAGATAATTTCTGGAGTGACATGCCATCATAACCTTGATCATACTATTGTAAGCATATGTAATGAATGCATCGATCAAAACAATGGTAATGACATGAGTAAACAAATGAATCATAAAGCAAAGACTTTTCGTGAATAGTACTTAAAGACAAGCATCAATAAGTCTTGCATAAGAGTTAACTCATAAAGAAATAAATCAAAGTAAAGGTATTGAAGCAACACAAAGGAAGATTAAGTTTCAGCGGTTGCTTTCAACTTGTAACATGTATATCTCAATGATAGTTTGTCAATGTAGAGTAATATAACAAGTGCAATATGCAAGTATGTAAGAATCAATGCACAGTTCACACAAGTGTTTGCTTCTTGAGGTGGAGAGAAATAGGTGAACTGACTCAACATTAAAAGTAAAAGAAAGGTCCTTCAAAGAGGAAAGCATCGATTGCTATATTTGTGCTAGAGCTTTGATTTTGAAAACAAGAAACAATTTTGTCAACGGTAGTAATAAAGCATATGTATTATGTAAATTATATCTTACAAGTTGCAAGCCTCATGCATAGTATACTAATAGTGCCCGCACCTTGTCCTAATTAGCTCGGATTTCCGGGATTATCGCAATACACATGTTTTAACCATGCCGCTTGTACAAAGGTCTAAGGAGAAAGCTCGCATTTTGGATTTCTCGCTTTTGATTATTCTCAACTTAGACATCCATACCGGGACAACATAGACAACAGATAATGGACTCCTCTTTAATGCATAAGCATGTAGCAACAATTAGTGTTCTCATATGAGATTGAGGATATATGTCCAAAACTGAAACTTCCACCATGATTCATGGCTTTAGTTAGCGGCCCAATGTTCTTCTCTAACAATATGCATGCTCTAACCATTAAAGTGGTAACTCTCCCTTACTTCAGACAAGACGGACATGCATAGCAACTCACATGATATTCAACAAAGAGTAGTTGATGGCGTCCCCAGGAACATGGTTATCGCACAACAAGCAACTTAATAAGAGATAAAGTGCATAAGTACATATTCAATACCACAATAGTTTTTAAGCTATTTGTCCCATGAGTTATATATTGCAAAGGTAAAGAATGGAAATTTTAAAGGTAGCACTCAAGCAATTTACTTTGGAATGTCGGAGAAATACCATGTAGTAGGTAGGTATGGTGGACACAAATGGCATAGTGGTTGGCTCAAGGATTTTGGATGCATGAGAAGTATTCCCTCTCGATACAAGGTTTAGGCTAGCAAGGTTATTTGAAACAAACACAAGGATGAACCGGTGCAGCAAAACTCACATAAAAGACATATTGTAAACATTATAAGACTCTACACCGTCTTCCTTGTTGTTCAAAACTCAATACTAGAAATTATCTAGACTTTAGAGAGACCAAATATGCAAACCAAATTTAGCAAGCTCTAGGTGTTTCTTCATTAATGGGTGCAAAGTATATGATGCAAGAGCTTAAACATGAGCACAACAATTGCCAAGTATCAAATTATTCAAGACATTTTAGAATTACTACATGTAGCATTTCCCGATTCCAACCGCATAACAATTTAACGAAGAAGATTCAACCTTCGCCATGAATACTATGAGTAAAGCCTAAGGACATATTTGTCCATATGCAACAGCGGAGCGTGTCTCTCTCCCACACAATGAATGCTAGGATCCATTTTATTCAAACAAAAACAAAAACAAAAACAAACCGACAGTTCTTGGCCGCGGGTGTTTTGCCAGCATACTTCCAGAGAGGATTTTTGCGAGCCTGCATAGGTTGCACTCTGATTCTAAGGAAATAAGCTGTAATTTGGATACCCGACAGTTCTTGGCCGCGGGTGTTTTGCAACTCGCGGATGCGGGTCATCAATGCTTCCGTCGCTGTTTTTTCTTCCTCGGTAGCTTCTGCATCCCAGGAACGGCGGCGATAGATTTTTTCGGCACCATCAAAAGGAGGAATATTGTCTTCAGCACATCCATGATTCTCCTCATGAATGTACAGCCATTTTTTGCGCCACCCTTGAACTGAGTCAGGGAATTTGACATCGAAGTAATCGACATCAGGGCGAACGGAGATAACAACGCCGCCTATGTTATAGGCGACATTGGCAGAGCCATTACGGCGGCAGAAAAAGATACGCTTCCACAACGCCCAGTTAGGGCCGGACGCCGAGGAAGGATTCACAAAGAGTGATGAAAATGGAGATATGGAGGATAGAATTGGGTGTGAGGTGATGAAGTTGCAGTCCATAAACGAAAAGCAACCCCCGAAGAAAAGGATGAATGGGGGCAGAAAGGCCGCGGATGAGATGATCGATGAAACTAACCCGATACTCCATTGGAGGGGTTGGGTAGCTCTCTTCGCTGGGAAGCACAGCGCCTTTGGCTTCTTGCTGATTCCCGGCCTTCTTCAGGAGGTTGATGTCTTGGGTCGAGATTTTGGATCTCTCCCACTCAGCGTTCCCAAGATCCGCGGAAGCCATCTTGGATTCGGGAGTGCTCGTGCTCGGTCAATCTGCGCGGTGGCATCAACAGTGGCGCAGGAACACAATGTGAGAGTGGTTCAGCTCAGGGAGTTATGGAGCGCAAGAGGGGATTTTTGCAGAGGAAAGCAGGGAGAGGCGCGAGCGAAAGTGCTGGAGGAAGAAGATGAAGACCTTATATAGGGGTGCGACGAAGCGGCGAACCGTTGGATGGAAAAAGTGTGCGGTAAGATGATGAACACATGGAAGAGGGGTAAAAAGTAAGTTCGTCTTACAGAGCGTATACAGTGCGTGCGCTAGGAAAAGTGGAGAACGTGTGTCCCCCACTTGCACGACGTGTCAATATGATGCGTAATTTGGGCCCGCAAGGAAGCGAGAGAAAACATCTCGCGATTTCCAGGAACATTGGTCGTGGTTATCGTCGCAATGATGTCACTTCGGCACGAAGAATTTCGACTCGACATTTTCATAAAAAGGCGACAAGCAAAAGATATTGGAGAGCTTTTGACCAAACACAAGCTTTTGATCAAATGCTCGGGGCTACTTTGGAAAAATAAAAAATTCGAGAAAGACAAAATAGAAATGGTGTGAGCCTATGATCAAATACAAATATTTGCTCATAGCCTCGGGGGCTACTCCCATCGGGAGAGCTGTTCGCGCACCCGAGAGATGTGAAAATTTTGGGAGGAAATAAAATATAGCGGCATAAGGCGTGGAGCCTACACCCAAGCACAAGTCCTTGGCTGTAGCCTCGGGGTTACTCCCATCGGAACGCCGCTCGCGTGCCCGATGAAATTATAAAAAAGAAAGAAGAACAAGAGAGTATATTTCGAGTTATAAAATAACTCTACATATACTCCCATCGGGAGAGCAATATAAGTCATCCGTTGACTCAATAAAATGTGCCATTCCAACAGCCGAATAAGCACTCGACAATATATTCTCAGAACGCCAAAGCTGCGAACAATTTCTGAATGCCGCAAAACTTTGCGAAGGTAGGACCCCAGATACGTTCTGAGTGGCGTGGCGTCGTCTTTGACGTTGGTTTGCTACTTTTATCCGTATCAACAGATACGAAGAAAAATCCTAACGGACGCGTTAGGTACCCGATAAATATGACTGGGACTCGACAGAATGGTAAGACCTTAAGCGGCACCTGGTCGAAGTTTACACCAAGTATCCCGAGATCATGTCCGGGGACGTGATCTTGAAGTAGGTTTTTGCGGATTGCCACTAGAGCAGCTTAACTAGTACCTGATCCGTCGGATGAACTAGCCCCAACTACCATTATCCCCGTACAATATAGAAATTCATATGAAGAAATATAGAGAAGTTTAAAGTTGTCGGGTAAATATAGACAGTGGAGATTTTCCCTGACTCTACGATTCAAGCAAAATCTCAGGGGCTACTGACATAGGCATCCCCAATGGGCCTGCCGAAGATAGTACCCGGGGTTTACTGAAGGGCCACGACTCGAAGAATAAGAAGAATCGGAAGCCCAAGTTGATATTAAGGAAAGTTAGAATTGTATTAGAAGATGATGTTTGTAATCTTACGGGATGAGTTGGAAACCCTCCCGGACTCTGTAACTTGTACAATACGAATCCCTCGGCTCCACCTCCTATATAAGGGGGAGTCGAGGGACAAAGAAAGCATCGAATCATTGTCTCTCAAACCCTAGCTTTATAATCGTCGAGTACTTTTCAGCTGAAACCTTCGAGATCTACTTGCCCTCTACTTCCAACTAAACCCTAGTCTACAACCTGTACGCATTGATAAGTTAATCCCTTGTCACCAGATACAGGTTGATATCGCTCCCTGGTTGCGTCGGCCCTTGGATTAGCATACTCATGTGTATGTACTTCTTCTTCAGGCATAGCCATGGAGGGAGGTTGTACATCCATACAAACACGGGCCAGGTGCTGTGCTTGCGCTTTGGTTCCCAAACGGATTGAGTCCGTCGGTGCAAGCACGCAACCTAATGTTCCTTGGTTCTTTCCCGAATTCTTCGTAATACTCATCATCTAATGTTTTCCACTGGCTTGCATCCGAAGGGTGTGTTAGCACTGGGTTTTCAACCCGTTCTATATCACGCATCACCGCCTCCTTTCTTTCCGCGTGCCAGCCGCATGAGCTTTGCTTCCTTGGGGTCCACGAAGTACCGCTGCAGACGGGACGTGACCGGGAAGTACCACACAACTTTTCGAGGAGACTTTCTTGTCCATCTCTTGTATCGAGATTCGCCACAATGTGGGTGATGCGTGTAGTTGACACGTCCGTTGGGAACCCCAAGAGGAAGGTGTGATGCGCACAGTAGCAAGTTTCCCTCAGTAAGAAACCAAGGTTTATCGAACCAGTAGGAGTCAAGAAGCACGTTGAAGGTTGATGGCGGCGGGATGTAGTGCGGCGCAGCACCAGGGATTCCGGCGCCAACGTGGAACTTGCACAACACAACCAAAGTACTTTGCCCCAACGAAACAGTGAGGTTGTCAATCTCACCGGCTTGCTGTAACAAAGGATTAGATGTATAGTGTGGATGATGATTGTTTGCAGAAAATAGTAGAACAAGTATTGCAATGGATTGTATTCGATGTAAAAGAATGGACCGGGGTCCACAGTTCACTAGAGGTGTCTCTCCCATAAGATAAATAGCATGTTGGGTGAACAAATTACAGTCGGGCAATTGACAAATAGAGAGGGCATAACAATGCACATACATGATATGATGAATATTGTGAGATTTAATTGGGCATTACGACAAAGTACATAGACCGCTATCCAAGCATGCATATATGCCTAAAAAGTCCACCTTCAGAGTTATCATCCGAACCCCTTCCAAGCATTAAGTTGCAAAACAACAGACAATTGCATTAAGTATGGTGCATAATGTAATCAATAAGTACATCCTCGGACATAGCATCAATGTTTTATCCCTAGTGGCAACAAGCACATCCACAACCTTAGAACTTTCTCGTCACCGTCCCGCATTTAATGGAGGCAAGAACCCACTATCGAGCATAAATACTCCCTCTTGGAGTTAAGAGCAAAAACTTGGCCGAGCCTCTACTAATAACGGAGAGCATGCAAGATCATAAACAACACATAGGTAATAGATTGATAATCAACATAACATAGTATTCTCTATCCATCGGATCCCGACAAACACAACATATAGAATTACAGATAGATGATCTTGATCATGTTAGGCAGCTCACAAGATCCGACAATGAAGCACATGAGGAGACGACAACCATCTAGCTACTGCTATGGACCCATAGTCCAGGGGTGAACTACTCACTCATCACTCCGGAGGCGACCATGGCGGTGAAGAGTCCTCCGGGAGATGAATCCCCTCTCCGGCAGGGTGCCGGAGGTGATCTCCGAATCCCCCGAGATGGGATTGGCGGCGGCGGCGTCTCGCAAGGTTTTCCGTATCGTGGCTCTCGGTACCGGGGGTTTCGCGACGAAGGCTTTAAGTAGGCGGAAGGGCAACGCGGGGGCCACACGAGGGCCCCACACACCAGGCCGCGCGGCCGTGGCCCGAGCCGCGCCGCCCTGTTGTGTCGGCGCCTCGTGGCCCCACTTCCTTTCCCCTCGGTCTTCCGGAAGCTTCGTGCAAAAATAGGACCCCGGGCGTTGATTTCGTCCAATTCCGAGAATATTTCCTTTGTAGGATTTCTGAAACCAAAAACAGCGTAAAACAACAGAATCGGCTCTTCGGCATCTCGTTAATAGGTTAGTGCCGGAAAATGCATAAATACGACATATAATGTGCATAAAACATTTAGATATCATCAATAATGTGGCATGGAACATAAGAAATTATCGATACGTCGGAGACGTATCAGCATCCCCAAGCTTAGTTCCTGCTCGTCCCGAGCAGGTGAACGATAACAAAGATAATTTCGGAGTGACATGCCATCATAACCTTGATCATACTATTGTAAGCATATGTAATGAATGCATCGATCAAAACAATGGTAATGACATGAGTAAACAAATGAATCATAAAGCAAAGACTTTTCGTGAATAGTACTTAAAGACAAGCATCAATAAGTCTTGCATAAGAGTTAACTCATAAAGAAATAAATCAAAGTAAAGGTATTGAAGCAACACAAAGGAAGATTAAGTTTCAGCGGTTGCTTTCAACTTGTAACATGTATATCTCAATGATAGTTTGTCAATGTAGAGTAATATAACAAGTGCAATATGCAAGTATGTAAGAATCAATGCACAGTTCACACAAGTGTTTGCTTCTTGAGGTGGAGAGAAATAGGTGAACTGACTCAACATTAAAAGTAAAAGAAAGGTCCTTCAAAGAGGAAAGCATCGATTGCTATATTTGTGCTAGAGCTTTGATTTTGAAAACAAGAAACAATTTTGTCAACGGTAGTAATAAAGCATATGTATTATGTAAATTATATCTTACAAGTTGCAAGCCTCATGCATAGTATACTAATAGTGCCCGCACCTTGTCCTAATTAGCTCGGATTTCCGGGATTATCGCAATACACATGTTTTAACCATGCCGCTTGTACAAAGGTCTAAGGAGAAAGCTCGCATTTTGGATTTCTCGCTTTTGATTATTCTCAACTTAGACATCCATACCGGGACAACATAGACAACAGATAATGGACTCCTCTTTAATGCATAAGCATGTAGCAACAATTAGTGTTCTCATATGAGATTGAGGATATATGTCCAAAACTGAAACTTCCACCATGATTCATGGCTTTAGTTAGCGGCCCAATGTTCTTCTCTAACAATATGCATGCTCTAACCATTAAAGTGGTAACTCTCCCTTACTTCAGACAAGACGGACATGCATAGCAACTCACATGATATTCAACAAAGAGTAGTTGATGGCGTCCCCAGGAACATGGTTATCGCACAACAAGCAACTTAATAAGAGATAAAGTGCATAAGTACATATTCAATACCACAATAGTTTTTAAGCTATTTGTCCCATGAGTTATATATTGCAAAGGTAAAGAATGGAAATTTTAAAGGTAGCACTCAAGCAATTTACTTTGGAATGTCGGAGAAATACCATGTAGTAGGTAGGTATGGTGGACACAAATGGCATAGTGGTTGGCTCAAGGATTTTGGATGCATGAGAAGTATTCCCTCTCGATACAAGGTTTAGGCTAGCAAGGTTATTTGAAACAAACACAAGGATGAACCGGTGCAGCAAAACTCACATAAAAGACATATTGTAAACATTATAAGACTCTACACCGTCTTCCTTGTTGTTCAAAACTCAATACTAGAAATTATCTAGACTTTAGAGAGACCAAATATGCAAACCAAATTTAGCAAGCTCTAGGTGTTTCTTCATTAATGGGTGCAAAGTATATGATGCAAGAGCTTAAACATGAGCACAACAATTGCCAAGTATCAAATTATTCAAGACATTTTAGAATTACTACATGTAGCATTTCCCGATTCCAACCGCATAACAATTTAACGAAGAAGATTCAACCTTCGCCATGAATACTATGAGTAAAGCCTAAGGACATATTTGTCCATATGCAACAGCGGAGCGTGTCTCTCTCCCACACAATGAATGCTAGGATCCATTTTATTCAAACAAAAACAAAAACAAAAACAAACCGACGCTCCAAACAAAACACATAAGATGTGATGGAATAAAAATATAGTTTCAGGGGAGGAACCTGATAATGTTGTCGATGAAGAAGGGTGTGCCTTGGGCATCCCCAAGCTTAGACGCTTGAGTCTTCTTAAAATATGCAGGGGTGAACCACCGGGGCATCTCCAAGCTTAGAGCTATCACTCTCCTTGATCATATTGTATCATCCTCCTCTCTTGATCCTTGAAAACTTCCTCCACACCAAACTCGAAACAACTCATTAGACGGTTAGTGCATAATAAAAATTAACATGTTCAGAGGTGACACAATCATTCTTAACACTTCTGGACATTGCATAAAGCTACTGGACATTAGTGGAACAAAGAAATTCATCCATCATAGCAAAAGAGGCAATGCGAAATAAAAGGCAGAATCTGTCAAAACGGAACAGTCCGTAAAGATGGATTTTATTGAGGCACCAGACTTGCTCAAATTAAAATGCCCAAATTTAATGAAAGTTGCGTACATATCTGAGGATCACGCACGTACATTGGCATATTTTTCTGAGCTACCTACAGAGGGGCAGGTCGAAATTCGTGACAAAGAAAGAAATCATGCTATCGCGCAGTAATCCAAATCTAGTATGAACCTTACTATCAAAGACTTTACTTGGCACAACAATGCACAAAACTAAGATAAGGAGAGGTTGCTACAGTAGTAAACAACTTCCAAGACTCAAATATAAAACAAAAATATTGTAGTAAAAACATGGGTTGTCTCCCATAAGCGCTTTTCTTTAACGCCTTTCAGCTAGGCGCAGAAAGTGTATATCAAGTGTTATCGAGAGATGAAGCATCAGCATCATAACTTGTTCTAATAATAGAATCATAAGGTAACTTCATTCTCTTTCTAGGGAAGTGTTCCATACCTTTCTTGAGAGGAAATTGATATTTAATATTACCTTCCTTCATATCAATGGTGGCACCAACAGTTCGAAGAAAAGGTCTTCCCAATATAATGGGACAAGATGCATTGCATTCAATATCCAAGACAACAAAATCAACGGGGACAAGGTTATTGTTAACGGTAATGCGAACATTATCAACTCTCCCCAAAGGTTTCTTTATAGCATTATCACCAAGATTAACATCAAATAACAGTTTTTCAATGGTGGCAAGTCAAGCATATCATAAATTTTCTTAGGCAAAACGGAAATACTTGCACCAAGATCACATAAAGCATTACAATCAAAGTGTTGCGGTCAGAAACCCACCGGCGGGCAGCGACGGGCAACACCGTAGAGCCGGGAATCTCCCAGGACTGCGGCTGGCCCTGGTCCCTCCGAGCGACGGCCCGCAAAGCCTTCTGCACACACGTCCGATGCTGATGCAAGAGCGTGCCACCTGACCTATACCCGGTCGGGAAGGTGTTGGATGATGCCTCGCTTAGTTTCCTGCATGGCATACACGTAAACGTTAAATACGAGCCTCGATCGGCTCTCAGGTTGTCCCGTGAATCGGCTCAAAGAGCCGATCCACCCATGATACGTACGAGGTGTACGATCGGATGGTGGTCCTGCTTGATCAAGATAAAGCTAAAGCGACCTACTACGATTTGGGGTTTTCACCGCATAATCGGAACATCCTACTCGTGATTGGGCCTCGCGCCCGCGTACGGTGATCGTAAGCCGATCCTAGACAGGGCCTAAAAACCAACACGAGGTTGATCCTCGGAACGTCCTGTCTAGGGCTAGCAAACGACACCCTACACGCCGCTGGATCCTCCAACCCTTTGTAAGGCCTAACAATGCAGATATTAAACTAATCCTTGAAGAACAAGGAGCAATCATAACTGATCGGATCTACTAAACAATGATCAAGCGGGGTGCCGCCCTTACACCCGTGATAGGCGTAAGGGCGGCTAGATGCCTAAGGGTTGCACGATGATAGCATATGATACGAAGAACAATGCTAACCCTAAAACACCTATGATAACTACGTTGCTCGCCATCAAAAAGGCTTCAGTACGAGCAACGCATGGAAGACGAATAAACGCGTGTGCTGCCTAGATCGCAAGATGCGATCTAGGCAGCATGGTGCTTACCCGGAAGAAACCCTCGAGACGGGGAAGAAACCCTTGAACGTTGGTTGTTGTTTATTTCATAAACCCTAGATACATATTTATAGTCCGGGGGACTTTCTAATTCAGGCGTGCACCTAACCGTGCACGGGTTAAACTCTAACTTCTAACCGACACGTATCCTACTATGGTACAGATACACGGGCAATTAGCCCAAACTTGGTACACAAGGCCGATTCATGTATTTCTTCTATATATATTTCTTCAAGCCTATCTCCAATCACGGCCCACCTCTGATCCAGTCAAATTCTGGTGATAACACATGCCCCCCTGGTTTTGGAAATGACATTTCCAAAATCATTACGCTTTTCTTTCGTCAGGTCATGTCGTGGCAGAGCAGAACTGCCGCAGTATCCTTCATTACGATGCCTTGCCTCTTCCACTTCTCCGCGTGGCCTGCGAAATTTTTCTGTTGGGCACAACTTCCTCGGAAACTGCTGTGGCATTGAATCTCCCTCATATCCCCTTTATTTAACCGTTCTAAACAGTTCGCTTCTTCATCCCCTTCGCATTAGCACCCAAAAAACCCTCCTGCGCCACCATGTCTTCTTCCTCCTGTTCCTCTTCCGGTCTTTCCTATGGGTCTTCCTCCTCCCGCGAGACGCCGGAGGACATACGCGCACCAGAAGAATGGGACCAGGAAGACCACGCCTCCTCCATCTGGTCCGAGGACGACCAGTCCATGACCAGCGGGGATGAAGATCTCCAGTTCCTCGCCGACGGGGAACTGGAATCGGAAAGCGAGGATGACCTGTTCCCCTGGGACGGCTGCCCCTCCTCTGAAGAAGAGGAGGAGGAAGACGAAGACGACTCCCTCGAGGGCTACCCGCCGGCCGAAACGCCTCCGCATGTGGTGGGACGACGACGACAGCGATGATGAAGAGGAGGATGAAGCTCCCGTAGAGGGCTACGGGAGCAGCGACGAGGAGCCCATCGGCAGTACTTCCGATGAGAGCTCCGAGGACGACGACGAGGGCAGTGACGGCCCGTAGATAGGATCTACTAGAGTAGGTCTAGTAGTAGCAGTTTGGTCAACAGACCCTTCTTTTGTTCTTCCTCCCTTGAGCAATCGGCTCTTTCTTTGTAAGAAATCTTGTTTATCAATGAAGAATTTCTCCAATTTGATTTTGCTGATTCCTTTTTATGCTAATTTAGCCGATTGTCAACTCGGTCAATGTTTAATGAGCCGATTGCCACGCATCGGTCCCCCATAATCCACTCTTCATCTCTTTGACGTCGGAGTGATCGTAAACTTGGTCAATGCTCAATAAGTCAATGTCAACGTATCAATCCTTCACGATCTATCCTTCACCTTTCCGACCAATGTCTTGGAGCTCTAGTGGACAATGAGGCAGACCAATGCCTTGAAAAGAGTCCTAAAACCGCTGCTGAAACAACTTGTCATTGAAGCCGAGACTTCTGTAGTACAGATATCCCCTGCTCTGTTCCTTTACAGCAACCAGATAGCCCAGAGCCAATTCTCTATCGGTGATGATGGATCCCTCTTTTGCAAGAACTCGTCGCCTTTGAGAGGAATTGCGTTGCGGGACCAGCCGATGACTCTCCAATCGGCTTCTAAAAACAGAGCATCCACGAGGCCAGCTGCCCCCCGAGCCTCAGTCGAGGTGAAAACAGTGATGAGGACACGTAATTCAGACAAACAGACCCGGGATCGATCATGTCTGAGAGAGCTACCATGCAGAGCCAGCCAGAGCCGATCACTTTCTTTCCTTAACTCCTCTGACAGCATTGCCTTGTGCCCTGAACACGCAGCGGGTAGCTCCTGTGTCATTGTGCTAGAGTCGATGGCTATGCATCGGCTTTGTTCCTTGCATATCATGCGAATTTTTTTTTTACGGGCCGATTTTTCTATCGGCCCCCAATATTTCACTGCACATGTATCGCACATGTCCATCTGATTAGGTGCCCCCCGAGCCGATTCTGCCAGGTGACTGCTGATATCGGCTCTGCAGTTAGCCAAGGCACTACGATGTGAACGTCGGCTCTGCTAGGAACAATGTAGATTTCTTCCAGCGCATCAGCCGACGCAAACCCATTGCCCATTGCTGGAATGGTGAGGATAATTTTGGCCGATTGCTGGAATCGGCCTCCACGTTGCTTGCTCGATGAAGGTTTTGCAATGTTCCCCCATAAATCCTTGGGGCCGATCACCTGGATCGGCATCGCCACGTTTGTCTCTCGATGTTGCTTTTGTTATACTGTCAGACCGGTGGATAAAACCAGCCTAACCCCGTCTTTTGTCATGTTGATGCTCTCTCGTGGCTTCTCAAAGATGACCGGCCGTGGGCCGCAGTCCAGTTGTGCCACAGGTGCTTCGTCTAATCCTGGAGCGCTAAACTCCGTCGGAAGGATGAAGACCATGTTTGTGCCAGCCGATGTCTCATCATCGGCTTTCTTTTGTCTGGGGCACCACTCTTTCCTTTGTGGCCGACCTTCTTCGTCCAGGGTTCGCTGAATCTTAGCGGCCAAATCAGGCCGCGCCTTCCTCAACGTGTGCAGGTATAACCTTTCAGCTTCCTCCAATCCACGCGTACGCCGAACCCTTCGCTTTTGGGAACGGCTGAGCCCATCAGGGCACCACCTTGGCCGATGATACTTATCTTCTTCTTCATCATCGTCCTCTAGTTCCTCGAGATCTTCTACCCGAGCGGACTCAGCATGCTTGCTCCGAGGCGGGAGAGGCCCTGGACGTTTGAACACGGACACGTTAGCTGCATCCTTCTTCTTTTGTTTACATTCTGGGCAGTTGCCGATTGTAGGCAATCGGCTCATTCCTGAATCCCAGCAGTGTCTGAAGAAGGGGCAGTCCCAGTGCCTATCCACGTCGTCTTGTTCCCTCGACTTTTCCTTGGCGTGGCGCTCGTATCGCTCCTCGTCGCGATCATGCCGACGACGTCTCCTGTCATCCCTAGCCAGACGATCTTTTTCATCATCGTCGTTGTATCGCCGGCGTTGGTCGTATTGACCCACATACTTGTTGAGGAGGTGATCAGAGAGAGGTCGTTGATATCTTACATTCCTCACTTCTCCCTCTGTGATGTAGCGCTTGCCATCGTGGCGGAGCCGATCGCGTGGAGCGGCTTCCTCTGTGTCCTTGCTATGAGAGCAGCTGCCCTCATCTCCGTCCTTACCAGAGTGGTGCCCAGGTCCTACCATGTTGATATTGCACGAGAAATCTGGCTGGCACCCTCCATGGTAAGTATACTCCACCATGTTAACGGCAGGGAAGGGGTGTGTGTCGACCTTCATGGCGTATCGGCTGAAAATTAGCCGCCCTTGCTCTATCGCCATTTGGACCTGTTGACGCCACACCCTGCAGTCGTTGGTGGCGTGGGTGAACGTGTTATGCCATTTGCAGTATGGCTTTCCGTTCAGCTCTTGTACCGTGGGGATCTTGTGGCCTTCGGGTAACTTTAGCTGCTTCTCCTTGAGTAAGAGGTCGAAAATCTGCTCAGCTTTGGTCACGTCGAAGTCAAATCCTTTTGGAGGACCTTGTGGCTTAACCCACTTACAGGACACGGGCCTTGCCCCCCGAGTCCATTCAGCCACTGCTACCTCTTGATCTCCCGCAGCACCTTCATCTTCATCTGCCTCAACCAGGACCACCGCGCGCTTGAATTTATCCTGGTAAACATCTGGGTGGCGCAGTTCATATGCTGACAGCTTCTGCACCATGTGCGCCAGTGAAGGGTAATCTGCTTGGGAGGCCACGTCCTTGATCGATGATGAGAGACCCACCACCGCCAACTCGACTGCTTCTTTTTCACTTACATGAACCGAATAGCATCGGTTCCTAACGGTCCTGAAGCGCTGGACGTATTCTGCCACCGTTTCCCCGCGCTTCTGTCGTACTTGTGCTAGATCGGCAATGCCAGCCTCGGAAGCCTCTGAGTGATACTGTATGTGGAACTGCTCTTCCAACTGCTTCCAAGTCCGGATTGAGTTTGGTGGCAGCGATGTGTACCACCCGAAAGCCGATCCTGTGAGGGACTGTGCGAAGAACCTCACACGCAGCTCGTCTGATGCTGAGATCGTGCCCAGCTGTGCCAAATATCGGCTCACATGCTCGATGGAGCTGGAACCATCTGATCCACTAAACTTTGTGAAGTCGGGGAGCCGATATTTGGGTGGTAGCGGGATCAATTCGTACTCGTTGGGGTACGGCTTGGTATAGCCGATTGTCCTCCTTTTCAGCATCATGCCGAACTGGTCTTTCGAATTGTACAAATCTGATCCGCGGTGATGGCTGCAGGCGTCGAACTCGAAGGTTCGCCGGGGTGGCATACTTAGCCAGCCATGCTTGCTTTTCCAACTCTGAGCCAACTGCAGGAGCTGAGCTCTGGAGGTTTGTCGGAGTGGCGTAGTTAGCTAGCCACGTCTGCTTCTCAAGATCTGTTCCCGACGTTCCTCCTGCTGTTCCAGAAGTCCCTGCTGCTGCTGCCTGGTTCAAGAGTGCCCAGTTACTGCAGTCTGGCACGTATGCGCACGTGTATCCGTGGGGGATCTCCTTGGGTGCCTCATGTAAGAATTGGTAGTCACTAGGGTCACCACCGATCTTGTAGACGACGTATGCCGATGAATTCGGCACTTCTGGTGCTGCCAACGCGAACGGCAGCGGTGGACGGGACTGGAGTGGCATCTCTCCTTGGTAAGTCCCCGCAGCTGGTCCCGACAGAGAATACCGATGGCTCATGATTTCCTGGATCACGCGCGAGCGACACGCTCCAAAGTGTTCACCGGGCTCTCGAGTGGCGGTGCAGCGAATGAGCCACCATGAAGTTGATCTCCCGACGCAGCGACCTGGTGCGTTCTTCTGACGGGGAGGATAGGTCCACTCCATCGAGCGCGCCTTCAGGTGAGAACCCCTTCCACCTGATGCCATGGGAGCGGGTTCTGTGGAAAGAGCCGATGAGGTCGGCTTCGAGGACTGCTTTGATCTCATCATGCTTCTTCTTGAGCTCCTCAGTCAGATCCTTGTACTTGACCGGAGTGCCTTCCGCCATCTCGGATGTAGATGGCGATGCGGTGGATGTCGAAGATTGTCCCACCGGGCGTGCCAGAATGTGTTGCGGTCAGAAACCCACCGGCGGGCAGCGACGGGCAACACCGTAGAGCCGGGAATCTCCCAGGACTGCGGCTGGCCCTGGTCCCTCCGAGCGACGGCCCGCAAAGCCTTCTGCACACACGTCCGATGCTGATGCAGGGGCGTGCCACCTGACCTATACCTGGTCAGGAAGGTGTTGGATGATGCCTCGCTTAGTTTCCTGCATGGCATACACGTAAACGTTAAATACGAGCCTCGATCGGCTCTCGAGTTGTCCCGTGAATCGGCTCAAAGAGCCGATCCACCCATGATACGTACGAGGTGTACGATCGGATGGTGGTCCTGCTTGATCAAGATAAAGCTAAAGCGACCTACTATGATTTGGGGTTTTCACCGCATAATCGGAACATCCTACTCGTGATTGGGCCTCGCGCTCGCGTACGGTGATCGTAAGCCGATCCTAGACAGGGCCTAAAAACCAACACGAGGTTGATCCTCGAACGTCCTGTCTAGGGCTAGCAAACGACACCCTACACGCCGATGGATCCTCCAACCCTTTGTAAGGCCTAACAATGCAGATATTAAACTAATCCTTGAAGAACAAGGAGCAATCATAATGGATCGGATCTACTAAACAATGATCAAGAGGGGTGCCGCCCTTACACCCGTGATAGGCGTAAGGGCGGCTAGATGCCTAAGGGTTGCACGACGATAGCATATGATACGAAGAACAATGCTAACCCTAAAACACCTATGATAACTACGTTGCTCGCCATCAAAAAGGCTTCAGTACGAGCAACGCATGGAAGACGAATAAACGCGTGTGCTACCTAGATCGCAAGATGCGATCTAGGCAGCATGGTGCTTACCCGGAAGAAACCCTCGAGACGGGGGAGTTGGCGATGCGCCGAGATTGGTTTGTGTTGAACGTTGGTTGTTGTTTATTTCATAAAACCTAGATACATATTTATAGTCCGGGGACTTTCTAATTCAGGCGTGCACCTAACCGTGCACGGGTTAAACTCTAACTTCTAAACGACACGTATCCTACTATGGTACAGATACACGGGCAATTAGCCCAAACTTGGTACACAAGGCCGATTCATGTATTTCTTCTATATATATTTCTTCAAGCCTATCTCCAATCACGGCCCACCTATGATCCGGTCAAATTCTGGTGATAACACAAAGTTATTGACCTTCATCTTAATGATGGGCTCCCAACCATCCTCTAGCCTTCTAGGAATAGAAGTTTCAAGTTTTAGTTTCTCTTCTCTAGCTTTTATGAGAGCATTTGTAATATGTTTTGTGAAATCCAAATTTACAGCACTAGCATTGGGACTCTTAGCAAGTTTTTGTAAGAACTTTATAACTTCAGAGATGTGGCAATCATCAAAATCCAAACCATTACAATCTAAAGCAATGGTATCATCATCCCCAATGTTGGAAAAAATTTCAGCAGCTTTATCACAGGTGGTTTAGTAGCTTTAGCAGCTTTCGGCAGTTTTGCAGGCTTTGTACTAGGAGTAGAAACATTGCCAACACCAATTATTTTACCATTAATAGTAGGAGGTGCAGCAACATGTGAATCATTAACATTACTAGTGGTGGTAATAGTCCAAACTTTAGCTACATTATTCTTTTTAGCGAGTTTTTCATTTTCTTCTCTTTCCCACCTAGCATGCAATTCGGCCATCAATCTTATATTTTCATTAATTCTAACTTGGATGGCATTTGCCGTAGTAACAATTTTATTTTCAATATCCTTATTAGGCATAAATTTCGATTTCAAAAGATCAACATCAGAGGCAAGACTATCAACCTTAGAAGCAAGAATATCAATTTTATTGAGCTTTTCCTCAACGATTTGTTAAAAGCAGTTTGTGTACTAATAAATTCTTTAAGCATAGCTTCAAGTCCAGGGGGTGTGTTCCTATTATTTTTGTAATAATTCCCATAAGAATTAGCATAACCGTTACCATTATTATAAGGATATGGCCTATAGTTATTACTAGAATTGTTCCGATAAGCATTGTTGTTGAAATTATTATTTTTAATGAAGTTTACATCAACATGTTCTTCTTGGGCAACCAATGAAGCTAACGGAACATTATTAGGATCAACATTAGTCCTATCATTCACAAGCATAGACATAATAGCATCAATCTTATCACTCAAGGAAGAGGTTTCTTCGACAGAATTTACCTTCTTACCTTGTGGAGCTCTTTCCGTGTGCCATTCAGAGTAATTAATCATCATATTATCAAGGAGCTTTGTTGCTTCACCAGGAGTGATGGACATAAACGTACCTCCAGCAGCTGAATCCAATAGGTTCCGCGAAGAAAAGTTCAGTCCTGCATAAAAGGTTTGGATGATCATCCAAGTAGTCAGTCCATGGGTTGGGAAATTTTTAACCAAAGATTTCATTCTTTCCAAGCTTGTGCAACATGCTCATTATCCAATTGTTTAAAATTCATTATGCTACTCCTCAAAGATATAATTTTAGCAGGGGGATAATATCTACCAATAAAAGCATACTTGCATTTAGTCCATGAATCAATACTATTCTTAGGCAGAGATAGCAACCAATCTTTAGCTCTTCCTCTTAATGAGAAAGGAAACAATTTTAATTTTATAATGTCACCATCTACATCTTTATACTTTTGCATTTCACACAATTCAACAAAGTTATTGAGATGGGCAGCAGCATCATCGGAACTAACACCTGAGCAACTGCTCTCGCATAACAAGATTCGATAAAGCGAGGTTTAATTTCAAAGAATTCTCGTCGTAGTAGCAGGTGGAGCAATAGGTGTGCATAAGAAATCATTATTATTTGTGGTTGTGAAGTCACACAACTTAGTATTTTCAGGAGTGGCCATTTTAACAGTAGTAAATAAAGCAAACTAGATAAAGTAAATGCAAGTAACTAATTTTTTGTGTGTTTTTGATATAGAGTGCAAAACAGTAAATAAATTAAGCTAGCAACTAATTTTTTGTGTTTTGATATTATGCAGCAAACAAAGTAGTAAATAAAATAAAGCAAGACAAAAACAAAGTAAAGAGATTGGATTGTGGAGACTCCCCTTGCAGCGTGTCTTGATCTCCCCGGCAACGGCGCCAGAAATTTGCTTGATGCGTGTAGTTGACACGTCCGTTGGGAACCCCAAGAGGAAGGTGTGATGCGCACAGTAGCAAGTTTCCCTCAGTAAGAAACCAAGGTTTATCGAACCAGTAGGAGTCAAGAAGCACGTTGAAGGTTGATGGCGGCGGGATGTAGTGCGGCGCAACACCAGGGATTCCGGCGCCAACGTGGAACCTGGACAACACAACCAAAGTACTTTGCCCCAACGAAACAGTGAGGTTGTCAATCTCACCGGCTTGCTGTAACAAAGGATTAGATGTATAGTGTGGATGATGATTGTTTGCAGAAAATAGTAGAACAAGTATTGCAGTGGATTGTATTCGATGTAAAAGAATGGACCGGGGTCCACAGTTCACTAGAGGTGTCTCTCCCATAAGATAAATAGCATGTTGGGTGAACAAATTACAGTCGGGCAATTGACAAATAGAGAGGGCATAACAATGCACATACATGATATGATGAATATTGTGAGATTTAATTGGGCATTACGACAAAGTACATAGACCGCTATCCAGACATGCATCTATGCCTAAAAGTCCACCTTCAGGTTATCATCCGAACCCCTTCCGGTATTAAGTTGCAAAACAACGAGACAATTGCATTAAGTATGGTGCGTAATGTAATCAATAACTACATCCTCGGACATAGCATCAATGTTTTATCCCTAGTGGCAACAGCACATCCACAACCTTAGAACTTTCTGTCACTGTCCCAGATTTAATGGAGGCAAGAACCCACTGTCGAGCATAAATACTCCCTCTTGGAGTTAAGAGCAAAAACTTGGCCAGAGCCTCTACTAATAACGGAGAGCATGCAAGATCATAAACAACACATAGGTAATAGATTGATAATCAACATAACATAGTATTCTCTATCCATCGGATCCCGACAAACACAACATATAGAATTACGGATAGATGATCTTGATCATGTTAGGCAGCTCACAAGATCCGACAATGAAGCACATGAGGAGAAGACAACCATCTAGCTACTGCTATGGACCCATAGTCCAGGGGTGAACTACTCACTCATCACTCCGGAGGCGACCATGGCGGTGAAGAGTCCTCCGGGAGATGAATCCCCTCTCCGGCAGGGTGCCGGAGGTGATCTCCAGAATCCCCCGAGATGGGATTGGCGGCGGCGTCTCAGTAAGGTTTTCCGTATCGTGGCTCTCGGTACTGGGGGTTTCGCGACGAAGGCTTTAAGTAGGCGGAAGGGCAACGCGGGGGGCCACACGAGGGCCCCACACACCAGGGCCGCGCGGCCAGGGCCCAGGCCGCGCCGCCCTGTTGTGTCGGTGCCTCGTGGCCCCACTTCCTTTCCCCCTCGGTCTTCTGGAAGCTTCGTGCAAAAATAGGACCCTGGGCGTTGATTTCGTCCAATTCCGAGAATATTTCCTTTGTAGGATTTCTGAAACCAAAAACAGCGAGAAAACAACAACGGCTCTTCGGCATCTCGTTAATAGGTTAGTGCCGGAAAATGCATAAATACGACATATAATGTGCATAAAACATGTAGATATCATCAATAATGTGGCATGGAACATAAGAAATTATCGATACGTCGGAGATGTATCAGTGGGCTTGTATCGAGATTGGCATGCTCGTTCCGATATATTACGCAGTCACTGATGCATGTGTGGTATTTCTGGTGCGGTAAATCGAGAGGGCACACGATTTTCTTGGCCTCCTGTAGGCTACCGGCACATGTGTTATCTTTAGGAAAGTGGATCTTCAAGTATCCGAAGAGTTCGTCCACGCTTGTGTCCGTCCATTTGTGCTTTGCCTTCATCTCCATAATATCGAGAGCGTATCTCAGACGGGTCTCCTCCGTCCCACGAGCTGCATCGTACAACGGAGTTCTCGAGTCTACCTCGAGTTGATCCAGCTTAGCCTTCCGTCTACCAGCTTTTTTGGGGTCGGTCGATGTGTTGCTGAGAAGAAGTTCTTGAACATGATGGTCCTGCACAGCCGCGGTTAGCGGGGTAATATTTCTACTCATGTCCTCGTCGGCCGCATGTTCTTCCCGGCCTTCTTGATCACCATCAACGTGTGCGCCATCCTCTTCAACCTCGTCGCCATTGCCGTATGGGGCATCCTCTTCCTCACCTTCGTTATCATCATCTCCACCATCATCATCTCCATCATCATCACCTTCGATATCATCATCTCCATCATCACTCATCCACCGAGTATGCCCCTCCATGAAACTATACTCGAGCAGGTGCTCATTCACTATGCCTGAAAAGGGGTCGAACAACGACCCTAGCTTGCATCTTCGACAAGGACACATTATATCCTTTCGATTTTTCTCATACATGTCGGCCGTCGCGCGTTCCACGTATCTATCAATGGCGCTTTCCCTCATCTTGATGACCATCGTCGCCTACAAGACAAGATAATTGATTACAACCACCGCCTCGGTTTTCACGAAAAAAATTCGGCATGACCTTTGCTAAATATTTTCATGCTGGAGTTCCAAAAATTCGCCGGAACGGAAGTTAATCAACATTCCGGCAAAACATTGGCAACTCAATGTTCCTGCACACGTCAACAAATGCAAAACAATGCATCTACATATATGGAACCGCGCCTTTTTTCGATCACTAGTGACATAACCGTGACTTTTCACCAACTCATGAACATTCCACTCATTAGTTATATACCAATTAGTTGACGCGACGTCCAAAAGCACCGGAGAGACGCCACACGTTGACTTTATGCTCGAGAGATCTAGAGATCTACAAATAGGAGAGATCTAGCTAGATCTAGTGGAAAATTGGTGGGATCTAGATCTAGATCATGCAAATCATGCTAGAGGGGCTAGGTAGTGCATGATTTGCTCAAATACATCATATTTTGTTTGTTGAAATAGCTAAAATAGGTGGGGGAATGATCTAACTAGTGCTTGGGTTGATTTGCCATCACATATGAGTGTGTGTGGGTGGTAGTAGGTGGCTGGTCGTCTTAATGGCCAGCCCCAGGTTACCGCCGGCGCTTACATATAAAAATGCCAGCGGTACAGGCCGTTACCGCCGGCATCTACGGGCCCGAAACGCCGATGGTAAGTGAAGGCTGCGTGGCCCACCCTCTGGCGCGGCGGCAGGGCCCATTACCCCCGGCGTCGACAGCACACGTCGCCGGCGGTAGAGCCCATTACCCCCGGCGCCTTCGGGGCCAATTCGCCGGCGGTAACTGAAGGCTGCGTGGCCCACCCTGGCGCGGCAGCAGGGCCCTTTACCCCCGGCGTCAACAGCCCACGTCGCCGGCGGTGGAGCCCATTACCCCCGGCGCCTTCGGGGCCAATTCGCCGGCGGTAACGCCAGGCCCAGTTGTGATACCGCGGCCCATTGTATCGCCGGCGCCCACGTGCCCATTTCGCCGGCGGTATTGGAGGCACCCCCGGCGCCACCCTACCTCCTGCGCTGGCGGTAGTGTTAGGCCCCCCTGGAAGCTATTACCGCTGGCATCTGCAACTCGTATTTGCCGGCGGTAAGGACTGCGGCTATAAGCTATTCCCTAGTAGTGCTTCATCATCACCGCGCTCGGGGACTACTGATGGGGATATGCCCTAGGGGGCGTGTCACCAGTCCCACTCGCCATGGGGTTAAGGGCCCAAGGAGGCTGCCAGTCGCCCGAGCGACTGGGTGACTGGGCCCCGGAGCGACTGGGTTGAAACCCTTGGATGGGCCGACTGGACGCTAGGCCCATGCGACTGGAGGAGGAGTTTACTTGCAAGAGGAGCGACGGATCCCGAATTAGTAGCAGCTGATATGATTCGGACTTATCTTCATGTAACCCTAGATCAGGGGTGCCTATATAAACCCTCGAGCTAGACCTTAGAAAGACACCTCATCTGAGATCCGATTTCTCCCTCATAGCTCCTGGCATAGCCGCCGACTGAGCCCCCCCCCCCCTGATGTCTACGGGAGCTTCTATTCTTGTAGACAGTGTTGGGCCTCCAAGAGCAGAGGTTTGTAGAACAGCAGCAAGTTTCCCTTAAGTGGATTACCCAAGGTTTATCGATCTCAGGGAGGAAGAGGTCAAAGATATCCCTCTCATGCAACCCTGCAACCACAAAGCAAGAAGTCTCTTGTGTCCCCAACACACCAAATAGGTGCACTAGTTCGGCGAAGAGATAGTGAAATACAGGTGGTATGAATAAGTAGTAGCAACGGCAACGACACCAGAAAAGTGCTTTGCCCGGGACGGTAAACAAGCAAGTAGTAATGTAGCAAGTAGTAACGCAAGAAAACAAGTAAACAAGCAGCGATAGCGATATTTAGGAACAAGGCCTAGGGAATAGACTTTCACTAGTGGACACTCTCAACATTGATCACATAACAGAATAGATAAATGCATACTCTACACTTTTGTTGGATGATGAACACATTGCGTAGGATTACACGAACCCTCAATGCCGGAGTTAACAAGCTCCACAATAATGCTCATATTTTAGTAACCTTTAGTGTAAGATAGATCAAAAGACTAAACCAAGTACTAGCATAGCATGCACACTGTCACCTTCATACATATGTAGGAGGAATAGATCACATCGATATTATCATAGCAATAGTTAACTTCGCAATCTACAAGAGATCATGATCATAGCATAAACCAAGTACTAACACGGTGCACACACTCGTCACCTTTGCACACGTGCGGGAGGAATAAAACTACTTTAATAACACATCACTAGAGTAGCACATAGATAAATTGTGATACAAACACATTGCAATCATAAAGAGATATAAATAAGCACCTCACTATGCCATTCAACAGAGTGAATAAGTATTCTGTGAAATATGGCCTAAGAGACCCACACGGTGCACACACTGTCACCTTTACACACGTGGGACAAGGAGTCTCCGGAGATCACATAAGTAAAACTCACTTGACTAGCATAATGACATCTAGATTACAAGCATCATCATATGAATCTCAATCATGTACGGCAGCTCATGAGATTATTGTATTGAAGCACATAGGAGAGAGATGAACCACATAGCTACCGGTACAGCCCCGAGCCTCGATGGAGAACTACTCCCTCCTCATGGGAGCAGCAGCGGTGATGAAGATGGCGGTGGAGATGGCAGCGGTGTCGATGGAGAAGCCTTCCGGGGGCACTTCCCCGCTCCGGCAGGGTGCCGGAACAGAGACTCCTGTCCCCCAGATCTTGGCTTCGCGATGGCGGCGGCTCTGGAAGGTTTCTGTGGTTTTCGTCGAACGCCCCCGAGGTTTTTAGGTCAGGGGCTTTATATAGGCGGAGAGGCGGCGCAGGAGGGCTTCTAGGGGGCCCACACCCTAGGGGGCCCCCCCCTTGGCCGCGCCGGGGTGTGGTGTGGTGGCCCTGCCCCCCTTCTCTGGCGGTTCTCGTGTGTTCTGGATGCTTCCGGGTAAAATAGGAACCTGGGCGTTGATTTCGTCCGATTCCGAGAATATTTCGTTACTAGGATTTCGAAACCAAAAACAGCAGAAAACGAGAACCGGCACTTCGGCATCTTGTTAATATGTTAGTTCCGTGAAAATGCACGAATATGACATAAAGTGTGCATATAACATGTAGATAACATCAATAATGTGGCATGGAACACAAGAAATTATCGATACGTTGGAGACGTATCAGCATCCCCAAGCTTAGTTCCGCTCGTCCCGAGCGGTGTAAAACGATAACAAAGATAATTTACGGAGTGACATGCCATCATAAACTTGATCATACTATTTGTAAAGCATATGTAGTGAATGCAGCGATAAAAACAATGTATATGACATGGGTAAACAACTCGAATCATAAAGCAAAGACTTTTCATGAATAGCACTTCAAGACAAGCATCAATAAGTCTTGCATAAGAGTTAACTCATAAAGTAATAATTCAAAGTAAAGGTATTGAAGCAACACAAAGGAAGATGAAGTTTCAGCGGTTGTTTTCAACTTATAACATGTATATCTCATGGATAATTGTCAATGCAAAGCAATATAACAAATGCAATATGCAAATATGTAAGAATCAATGCATAGTTCACACAAATGTTTGCTTCTTGAGGTGGAGAGAGATAGGTGAACCGACTCAACATAAAAGTAAAAAGAATGGTCCTTCAAAGAGGAAAGCATCGATTGCTATATTTGTGCTAGAGCTTTGATTTTGAAAACATAAAGAGAGCATAAAAATAAAGTTTTGAGAGGTGTATGTTGTTGTCAACGAATGGTAGCGGGTACTCTAACCCCCTTGCCGGACAAACCTTCAAAGAGCGGCTCCCATTTTATTTTATTTTTGGATGGCACTCCTTCCAACCTTTCTTTCACAAACCATGGCTAACCGAACCCTCGGGTGCCTGCCAACAATCTCAAACCATGAAGGAGTGCCTTTTTATTTTAGTTTTATTATGATGACACTCCTCCCAACCTTTGCTTACACAAGCCATGGCTAACCGAATCCTTCGGGTGCCGTCCAACAATCACATACCATGGAGGAGTGTCTATTTTTGTTAATTAATTTGGGACTCGGGAATCCCATTGCCAGCTCTTTTTGCAAAATTATTGGATAAGCGGATGAAGCCACTAGTCCATTGGTGAAAGTTGCCCAACAAGATTGAAAGATAAACACCACATACTTCCTCATGAGCTATAAAACATTGACACAAATCAGAGATGATAAATTTTGAATTGTTTAAAGGTAGCACTCAAGCAATTTACTTTGGAATGGCAGGAAATACCATGTAGTAGGTAGGTATGGTGGACACAAATGGCATAGTGTTGTTTGGCTCAAGGATTTGGATGCATGAGAAGTATTCCCTCTCGATACAAGGTTTAGGCTAGCAAGGTTATTTGAAACAAACACAAGGATGAACTGGTGCAGCAAAACTCACATAAAAGACATATTGTAAACATTATAAGACTCTACACCGTCTTCCTTGTTGTTCAAAACTCAATACTAGAAATTATCTAGACTTTAGAGAGACACTTTATGCAAACCAAATTTTAGCATGCTCTATGTATTCTTCACTAATAGGTGCAAAGTATATGATGCAAGAGCTTAAACATGAGCACAACAATTGCCAAGTATCACATTACCCAAGACATTATAGCAATTACTACATGTATCATTTTCCAATTCCAACCATATAACAATTTAACGAAGAGGAAACTTCGCCATGAATATTATGAGCTAAGAACACATGTGTTCATATGAACCAGCGGAGAGTGTCTCTCTCCCACACAAGCATGATGTAATCCAATTTATTCAAACACAAACAAAAATAGAAACAAACAAACAGACGCTCCAAGTAAAGCACATAAGATGTGACCGAATAAAAATATAGTTTCAAGAGAAGGAACCTGATAATTTATCGATGAAGAAGGGGATGCCTTGGGCATCCCCAAGCTTAGACGCTTGAGTCTTCTTGATATATGCAGGGATGAACCACCGGGGCATCCCCAATCTTAGACTTTTCACTCTTCTTGATCGTAGTATATCATCCTCCTCTCTTGACCCTTGAAAACTTCCTCCACACCAAACTTTAAGCAAACTCATTAGAGGGTTAGTGCATAATCAAAAACTCACATGTTCAGAGGTGACACAATCATTCTTAACACTTCTGGACATTGCTCAAAGCTACTTGAAGGTAATGGAACAAAGAAATCCACCCAACACAGCGAAAGAAGCAATGCGAAATAAAAGGCAGAATCTGTCAAAAACAGAACAGTCCGTAAAGACGAATTTTAAAATGGCACCAGACTTGCTCAAATGGAAAAACTCAAAACTAATGAAAGTTGCGTACATATCTGAGGATCACTCACGTAAATTGGCATAATTTTCTGAGTTACCTACAGAGAATTAGACCCAGATTCGTGACAGACAGTAATGCTGTTTCTGCGCAGCAATCCAAATCTAGCATCAACTTTACCATAGAGACTTTACTTGGCACAACAAAACACAAAACTAAGATAAGGAGAGGTTGCTACAGTAGTAAACAACTTCCAAGACACAAATATAAAACAAAGTACTGTAGCAAAATAACACATGGGTTATCTCCCAAGAAGTTCTTTCTTTATAGCCGTTAAGATGGGCTCAGCAGTTTTAATGATGCACTCGCAAGAAATAGTATTTGAAGCAAAAGAGAGCATCAAGAGGAAAATTCAAAACACATTTAAGTCTAACATGCTTCCTATGCATAGGAATCTTGTAAATAAACAAGTTCATGAAGAGCAAAGTAACAAGCATAGGAAGATAAAACAAGTGTAGCTTCAAAAATTTCAGCACATAGAGAGGCATTTTAGTAACATGAAAATTTCTACAACCATATTTTCCTCTCTCATAATAACTTTCAGTAGCATCATGAGCAAACTCAACAATATAACTATCACATAAAGCATTCTTATCATGAGTCTCATGCATAAAATTATTACTCTCCACATAAGCATAATCAATTTTATTAGTAATAGTGGGAGCAAATTCAACATAGTAGCTATCATTATTATTCTCATCAAGTGTAGGAGGCATAGTATAATCACAATAAAATTTACTCTCCATAGTAGGTTGTACCAAAAGACCACTATTATTATCATCACAAATAGGAGGCAAAGTATCATCAAAGAAAATTTTCTCCTCAATGCTTGGGGGACTAAAAATATCATGCAAACCAGACTTCCCCAAGCTTAGAACTTTCTATATCATTATCAACAATGGTGTTCAAAGCGTTCATACTAATATTACTACCAAGCATGCAAATAAGATTTCATAGGTTTTTTAATTTTCGCATCAAACAATCCATGTTTTAAATCAGGAAATAGAATAAGAAGCTCACTCTTGTACATTATGCCAAACTAGTGTAAACAAGAAACAACAAGATGCAATTGCAGGATCTAAAGGAAATAGCTTCGAGCACACACACGACGGCGCCGGAAAAATACTTTACCCGAGACCGTAGTATGAGAGCCTTTTTACCTTTCCTCCCAGGCAACGGCGCCGTGAAAAGTGCTTGATGTCTACGGGAGCTTCTATTCTTGTAGACAAGTGTTGGGCCTCCAAGAGCGAGAGGTTTGTAGAACAGCAGCAAGTTTCCCTTAAGTGGATTACCCAAGGTTTATCGATCTCGGGGAGGAAGAGGTCAAAGATATCCCTCTCATGCAACCCCGCAACCACAAAGCAAGAAGTCTCTTGTGTCCCCAACACACCAAATAGGTGCACTAGTTCGGCGAAGAGATAGTGAAATACAGGTGGTATGAATAAGTAGTAGCAACGGCAACGACACCAGAAAAGTGCTTTGCCCAGGACGATGAAACAAGCAGTAGTAATGTAGCAGTAGTAACGCGGTAAAACGAGTAAACAAGCAGCGATAGCGATATTTAGGAACAAGGCCTAGGGAATAGACTTTCACTAGTGGACACTCTCAACATTGATCACATAACAGAATAGATAAATGCATACTCTACACTTTTGTTGGATGATGAACACATTGCGTAGGATTACACGAACCCTCAATGCCGGAGTTAACAAGCTCCACAATAATGCTCATATTTTAGTAACCTTTAGTGTAAGATAGATCAAAAGACTAAACCAAGTACTAGCATAGCATGCACACTCGTCAC
Source organism: Lolium rigidum (assembly GCF_022539505.1). NCBI lineage: Eukaryota > Viridiplantae > Streptophyta > Magnoliopsida > Poales > Poaceae > Lolium > Lolium rigidum. The sequence continues at coordinate 207,124,393 of NC_061511.1, read as the reverse complement.
CTTCATACATATGTAGGAGGAATAGATCACATCGATATTATCATAGCAATAGTTAACTTCGCAATCTACAAGAGATCATGATCATAGCATAAACCAAGTACTAACACGGTGCACACACTTGTCACCTTTGCACACGTGCAGGAGGAATAAAACTACTTTAATAACACATCACTAGAGTAGCACATAGATAAATTGTGATACAAACACATTGCAATCATAAAGAGATATAAATAAGCACCTCACTATGCCATTCAACAGTGAATAAGTATTATGTGAAATATGGCCTAAGAGACCCACACGGTGCACACACTGTCACCTTTACACACGTGGGACAAGGAGTCTCCGGAGATCACATAAGTAAAACTCACTTGACTAGAATAATGACATCTAGATTACAAGCATCATCATATGAATCTCAATCATGTACGGCAGCTCATGAGATTATTGTATTGAAGCACATAGGAGAGAGATGAACCACATAGCTACCTGGTACAGCCCCGAGCCTCGATGGAGAACTACTCCATCCTCATGGGAGCAGCAGCGGTGATGAAGATGGCGGTGGAGATGGCAGCGGTGTCGATGGAGAAGCCTTCCGGGGCACTTCCCCGCTCCGGCAGGGTGCCGGAACGGAGACTCCTGTCCCCCGGATCTTGGCTTCGCGATGGCGGCGGCTCGGAAGGTTTCTGTGGTTTTCGTCGAACGCCCCGAGGTTTTTAGGTCGGGGGCTTTATATAGGCGGAGAGGCGGCGCAGGAGGGCTTACGGGGGCCCACACCCTAGGGGGCGCCCCCTTGGCCGCGCCGGGGTGTGGTGTGGTGGCTCTGCCCCCTCCTCTGGCGGTTCTCGTGTGTTCTGGATGCTTCCGGGCAAAATAGGAACCTGGGCGTTGATTTCGTCCGATTCCGAGAATATTTCGTTACTAGGATTTCTGAAACCAAAAACAACAGAAAACAGGAACTGGCACTTCGGCATCTTGTTAATAGGTTAGTTCCAGAAAATGCACGAATATGACATAAAGTGTGCATATAACATGTAGATAACATCAATAATGTGGCATGGAACACAAGAAATTATCGATACGTTGGAGACGTATCACCCCCCCATTGTAATTTCTCCACTGAGCAATAGATCTAGCAGGACGTAGGCCTTTTACGCTCTGGAGGGGCTGAACCTAGGTAAAACCTTGCGTCTTCTGCACCTCGTTCAGCAGATGGTTGTGTTCCCTTGCCCCCGCATCAACGAAGTGCTGCACCCTGTAGCACCTGCCGTGGTCATATCCACGACAAATGACGAACACGGAGGACGAACACGAGGCTTTGGCCCTTCTTACCCGTGGTAGCTTGGGTTTGCCAAAGACCAAGATACTTACAGAAGCCGAGCGAGAGCAAAGAAGCGACAAGAGGAGGAGCAAAATGACAAGTTGAACCAGTTGCTTGCCAAATTTAACCAGCGACAACAGGAGCAGCAGAAGCAGATTGGCAAACTTAACCAACAACTGTGCCCGCCGCAAGATCTTGTACTCGATATTACCACCAGCCCATCTCATGGGAAAAGCAGCATGGCTGACTCGGAGGCCCCGACTGACAATGCATGACGGATGATAGAGGGCGGTCCCGGCTACCCCGAGGGTGGAATCAGTGAGTCAACATCTTGTGAGCTCCATCAGAGATTTAAGAACATATCCATAAAGGTGGCGGTCGGACAAGCTTTACCTTGTCCACCTGACGCACGCTAGCATGGCAATGAGATTCCACCTGGCTATGCTAAAGTCATCGTGGATGAAATCGTAATGGGTTTTCATGAATTGGAGCTTGACATCCCTGGATCTGAAGATGAGAAGACACTCGGAGAAGTATTGGGTGGAGTCATTGTATGGGACAAAAACTACATCAAGCTTCCAGGCTCGGCACCAAGGATAACACCTTCTCCGACTCATCGCAGGTCACCTACACCTCCATCACCTCCAAGAAGCACACCCCATGACTACGACCACCACAGCGCGAGTCCATCTTCGGCGCCGCCGCCGGACTTGGGTTGGCTGTCTCCGCTGCCGCCGCCGCCGCCCGCGAGCCGTGCCAACGCTCCGTCGATGAGTTCTAACCATCCCCCAAAGTGAAAACAGTCGCCCCTCCCAAAGTTACCTCATAAGAATCTTCCCATCATACCTTACGACCTTACCAACGAGGAGACCGACAGGGTCGCAAAGGAACATCATGAGGCACAGAAGAGAAAGAAGAAACTCGAGCCCCCCCTATACACTGACAAGCAGATAAAATATGCAAATTACTTTCTAACCCTGCCATCACAATATGACTTGCACCATAAACCTGATGACTATGTGCGCACAATGCAGAAGGCGAAAATCAGCAAATCAACTAGGGTGCAAGTGGGATAAAATCAAAGAAAAGTGCAAGCGAGAAAGGAACAGACGTTCCCCATCTCAGAGAATAGGCCAAACAATCGATCCCACCACTCAAGGTGTTATCTGGACAAGTTCTCCCCTGGTGCAGCAGCAAAATATGGAAGAAGCAAAGAAGTGGGCGGCTGAATGGGGTATGAGTGTTGAAGAAGTTTTGGATTCCCAAGACGAGTTGTTTCCCAAGGCTATTGTAGCCCCTAAGCCTATATTTGTCATGGGGGAAACTCTTTTCAGCAATGAGAGGTTGCAAGAACTGCCAACACATATGCATTACTTGCATGCATGGTACCTGACTGCCGCAAAGAATGGGAGAGTAATGATCGTGCTCCGTGTACTAGAGGAGTACTACGCCGGCCGACAGGAAGAGCTCCATGTCGAGTTTGACAAACTCTTCCAGATGTACAATTTTGAAGCCCTCAACAAATCTCTCATGAGTTGCTATTGTCTGTAAGTTGTTCAATTCGTTATCTACATATAAGTTGTTCAGTTATTTTGTTCAGTTCATTGCATGTAATTAAACTCACTTGCATGTAATGAAACTCACTATATATATATATATATATATATATATAGGATAAATACTTCCTACTCCTGGGTGTAACTAAACCCACGTCTCATATACTACCATACGGAAGTATATAACATACTTTATTCGTTTGAGTATGTTCGTACACTATATCTAAGATACTCCATACCAACTTTGGTGAAAAAAAATTAAATACACCCATAGTTTGCACTATATATATAAAATACATGCATATTTATACGTAAAGAAATAGTGTACGTAAAAAAGTGAACATACTACCTACAAAGTAGTATATATACTACCAAAATATTCTTATATACTTCATACTACATGTATATACTCTTCGGTATGATAGATACTATCTAGATTGTGTGAAACACACGTGGGAGTAACTACACCCGGGTGTAGCATGAATATGTCCTATATATATATATATATCCCTTTGTACTCTATTATGCAGACCGAAGATCCTAGTCTGTAAAAGAAAGGGCATCCTAAATGTCGGGTTCATTCACCCAGATAAAGTACATATACATACGCTAACTAATATGCCCAAGGATACAGAGGGAAATCTTCTAAGGTTTCTAAAGGATCAAAATTATTGTGACCCCATACTGTTTCCTTACAACTTCAAGTGACGATCAAACTCAATTGTGTCCATTCACTCACAAGTTTAACTGATGAGTTACTGACATATTTATATACGTGTGCAGCTTCCACTGGATTCTTCTAGACATTCAAATTGATAATCGAAGAGTTGATGTCTATGACCCATTAACGAGAAACTTGGAAGGCTTCCAAAGCATGCAAGACATTCTCCAAAGGTAATTTCAATCATTCTCTCGCGCTATGTCGGTGTCTTTCGATGATTTTCTGAGATATCAAGTAATTAATGAATAACTTAGCACTTCATTTTCCTTGCCGGCTAGGGTTTGAAAGCGGTTCAAGTCGGAGACTGCCGGTATCTCTCATGAGAAGCTGACGTTTTGGAGTGTTCCGGTAAGTAGTACAAGATAGGGCCATGCATCTCTTTACTACTATTTTAAATACAATTATGATGCATGCTAGATTAGTATTTGATTAAATTTTATTCTCTTAAAGTGCGACCAGTAGCCACCGGGGACACATCTATGTGGATACTTCGTTTGCGAGTTCATTCGCACTCTGAGCACAAAGATTTAAGATACAACATAAGCAATACATTCACAACTTTATTTTATTACCGCCATTTTTATTATCATGATTGATATTCATATTGATCTCCTTTACTTATATAGTTCGACGCGATGCGAGGGATGTCCACACCAGAGAACGCGCAACTGCTGTTGCAGAGGAGCTGGCGGGTTTTTTGAAGGGGGGAAACTATAGAGGACAAAGGAAGATTTAGTGTAGCTAGGGGCCATTACTGATGTCGGTTCCGTGGAATCGAATAGACGGACTCTAGTCCCGGTAATGTTCGGATCTCCATGTAATTGTGTGTATATATATATGCTCGATCGATATCGTAAGACAAGTTATCTCATATATTTATATGTACGAACTTGTACGCGTAGAAATATATGAAAACTATTTTGAAATGAACTTCTAACACAACAAAATAACTCTTGTCGCGGCACAGAAAGTGTCCAAATTCTTGTCGCGGCAGCCCTAACACAACAAAATGAACTCTTGCCGTGGCACAGAAAGTGTCCTAAATCCTGCCACGGCAGAGAGACTGTTTAGTCGTGGTTTGTATTACGAGCCGGGACTAAAGGAGTTGGCCCCAACCCGCTCCGCGGCGCCCCACGTGGAGGGCCTTTGGTCCCGGTTGGTAACCGGACCAGGACTAAAGGTTTCACGGGCCAGGACTGAATGCACTGTCTCCACTAGTGATGGTTAAAGTTCGTCATGTGCGCCTTATTTTTTGAAAGGGGTGTAGTAATCGGAATGCATAGAAGGTGAGTCAATGTAGGTGCCACTAGAGTTTGAAGACGAGAAAAGATTCCCACTCACTCCCACACTTGATTGCGAGCAGAGCACCAATAATCTCGTTATGATCCCTTGACAAGAATGAGAATCCAACAACTAACTCGTGATGCACTTTCTTGTTCTGTTTCATGTTGCAACAACTTGTACATCGCATGCGACATGCATGACCAAGTCTTCAATCGATCGATGCACACGAAAATCAACCAACTAAAAATCAACTGAACAACATAGGCCTAACATTGATCATACAGGGATTAAGAACACGATCATCTAGGCATATTTAATAAACATTATTTCCCTTGCTTATTGCATGTTGCACGCCTCATTCATTTACTACATATTATTTCCCTTGTGTATTAAATGCTTATGCTTGATCTCATTTGAGACATTTATAGGCAACAATGCAATGCATTTCTTTGGTCGTTTTCGCCATGGGTCGCAGCTTGCCCCAGTGGACCCTAGCTAAGCTAGGTAGTGATTTACATATGGAATCCGAACATATTGTTGAAAACTCTGTCTAATTAATTGAAATATATACTGGAGTAGAAGGGACAGGAGATTCAAAATGAATAACTATACAAGCTATACATGCATGTTATTTTGCTTTTCTATTTGAAAAGAAAAAAAAACTAGCTAGCTAGTGAACTAGTGTGTACTTTGAACTCACCATTACCCAACTCCTTTTTTCTAAGACAAATTGTACTGAAAAAGAACTGACTCTGGTTCCATTTGGCCACTCGCGCACAGCCAGGCACCGCCGCCATGTGAAGAGCCAATTCGAATCATAATTGTGAGACGAAGAATTTGTTCTAATTCATTTCAAATGCAACCCGAAGAATAGTGCGGAGAAATCATTGCAATTTTTTTTAAAAAAATCAATCGGTGGTATGAATGATTTCATGTAAACACACACCAACTAATAATATCTTCTTAATTTACATGCATATATAATACCAAAGATCATCCTTCATCGCCATTAGTGAGGAAAACTAACTAGCTACCAAATTCGACCATACACTAATTTGGCTCATTCCCAATTAACCATACTCTACTTTTAGAAGAAAATAAATAAATATATCTCTGGTCACATCGACAGTTGTGACATGCTTGTTATTTTGGCCAACAAGATGATCATTAGATGTCTTAGGTGGAGTATAACAGATATACTCAAACAGTGCAACTTCACGGATATGCATGATATGATGCATGCCTTGCCCATGATGCCTGTCTAATGACGTTCGGATTATTCTTTTATCCTGCGATTAGAAAGGAAATTTAGCTTCTACATGGTCACTTTCTTTGTTTGTTTGGTTCGTTTATACTATACCGAGGGGAAGGAATAAAGGAGCTATGCATCTACATCATGTAGCATAAGTAATTAATCAATCATATCTAAGAGGTGATACGTAAGCATGACAGTGATGTTGATCATCAACTATAATAATTAAAGCTTCGCGTCGAGCAAAGAGCGGCTACAGTATCGGAAGAGTCAATAAATGATAACTATTTGTTAATGAAAACTAGAGAATGTCTAACAAAAAGATTAATATTGGGCATCGCTATCGATTTCATGACGGCTCAATCAATTCTCATGTTTCTTTATCTTCTGCTGGAATTATTCAAACTCATTCCAGCAAGGTGCAATGCACTTATTTTGTCCTTCTCGTGGTGATATTACCCCTGGTATTGCACAATACCGAGTACAGTACGCATGAAATATCTTATTGGTCAACTGCGTGTGCTCTTCAACAACATGAATATATAGCAAAAGGAGATCATACCCCAGGTCAAGCAACAATGATCCAATAGTAGACTATGCAATGAGGTTAATGCCATTATCAACAACACTTCCAATAAAAGAAACTAGGTGGTGATCATATAAAAATTAGTCGGCACCAATTCCCGTATGCCATCACATAAGAGTATTTTCTTTCTATATAAGGTCACGAATGCATATTAATATAAGCCTGTTGACTTGAAGTCTTGAAGCACAGTTAACTGTTTTTTAACCAAAAGCTACCAAGTACATTCGTTGTCCAAGTTCTACTTTTGATCCACAGCTAGTCTAATAGTATGACCTTTAGTTACATTAATAGAATAGACAATTAATACCCAAGCAACTTTTTATGTCCGAGATTTTATAAAAAAAAGAATATTGCCGAAGAGGAAGAACTACAACTATCGCTTATCGAATCACTCAGAGTTACTTACTTTCTTGTCGTTGTTGATGTTGCAATTGCTTCATTCACTAGTAGATTTTGGTAGTTGAAGGCATTTAAAAAGATGTTTGATTTCCTATTACACTGAAAATTCTGAAGTCCTTCGATGACAGTAATCACCAAAAATATTGCACTACTTTTGCTGAATTTTTCCCATGACAGTATGGTGTTGATCTTGCTGATCTTTTTCTAAATTGTAAGTGTTGCAAGTAGCTTTGCTAGATGATAAGAACAGATCATAATGGCGCGATTTGCCGGGACCCGTCCAGGTTTCTACCCTCCTCCCCGGAGGGCAGGTTTCCAGCCTCAGTCCCCAATTGTGTCATCCCCAACCCAGGGTCGGAGCAACGCGCGTCGAGGTTTCCCTGCCCCCCTCGTGCGTAGCACTCAGGTCGCCAGTCTCCGCCGCCTTGTGATAACGCGTGAAGCACACGTCCGTTGGGAACCCCAAGAGGAAGGTGTGATGCGTACAGCAGCAAGTTTTCCCTCAGTAAGAAACCAAGGTTATCGAACCAGTAGGAGATGAAGGCCACGTGAAGGTTGTTGGTGAAGGAGTGTAGTGCGGCGCAACACCAGGGATTCCGGCGCCAACGTGGAACCTGCACAACACAATCAAAATACTTTGCCCCAACTTAACAGTGAGGTTGTCAATCTCACCGGCTTGCTGTAAACAAAGGATTAAACGTATGGTGTGGAGAATGATGTTTGCTTGTGAAGAACAACGGAGAACAGAGATTGCAGTTGATTGTATTTCAGATGTAAAAGAATGGACCGGGGTCCACAGTTCACTAGTGGTGTCTCTCCAATAAGATAAATAGCATGTTGGGTGAACAAATTACAGCTTGGGCAATTGACAAATAGAGAGGGCATAACAATGCACATACATATCATGATGACTAATATGTGATTTACTTAGGGCATTACGACAAAGTACATAGACCGCTATCCAGCATGCATCTATGCCTAAAAAGTCCACCTTCGGGTTAGCATCCGCACCCCTTCCAGTATTAAGTTGCAAACAACAGACATTTGCATTAAGTATGGTGTGTAATGTAATCAACACAAATATCCCTAGACAAAGCATTGATGTTTTATCCCTAGTGGCAACAGCACATCGACAACCTTAGAACTTTCTGTCACTGTCCCAGATTCAGTGGAAGCATGAACCCACTATCGAGCATAAATACTCCCTCTTGGAGTCACAAGTATCAACTTGGCCAGAGCCTCTACTAGCAATAGAGAGCATGCAAGATCATAAACAACACATATATGATAGATTGACAATCAACTTGACATAGTATTCCATATTCATCGGATCCCAACAAACACAACATGTAGCATTACAAATAGATGATCTTGATCACGATAGGCAGCTCACAAGATCTAAAAATGATAGCACAAGAGGAGAAGGCAACCATCTAGCTACTGCTATGGACCCATAGTCCAAGGATGAACTACTCGCACATCAGTCTGGAGGCGATCATGGTGATGTAGAGTCCTCCGGGTGATGATTCCCCTCTCCGGCAGGGTGCCGGAGGCGATCTCCTGAATCCCCCGAGATGGGATTGGCGGCGGCGGCGTCTCTGGAACTTTTTCTGTATCGTGGCTCTCGGTAATAGGGTTTTCGCGACGGAGAGTTTAAGTAGGCGGAAGGGCAGAGTCGGAGGAGGCACGGGGGCCCCACACCATAGGCCGGTGCGGGCCCCTCCTTGGCCGCGCCGCCCTATGGTTAGGGTGCCTCGTGGCCCCACTTCATATCCTCTTCGGTCTTCTGGAATCTCCGTGGAAAAATAAGACCCTGGGCGTTCGTTTCGTCCAATTCCGAGAATATTTCCTGTGTAGGATTTCTGAAACCAAAAACAGCACAAAACAGGAACTGGCGCTTCGGCATCTCGTTAATAGGTTAGTGCCGGAAAATGCATAATAATGACGTAATGTGTGTATAAAACATGTGAGTATTGTCATAAAACTAGCATGGAACATAAGAAATTATAGATACGTTTGAGACGTATCAAGAATCCCCAAGCTTAGTTCCTACTCGCCCTCGAGTAGGTAAACGATAACAAAGATAATTTCTGAAGTGACATGCTATCATAATCTTGATCAATACTATTGTAAAGCATATGAGATGAATGAAGTGATTCGAAGCAATGGTAAAGACAATGACTAAACAACTGAATCATATAGCAAAGACTTTTCATGAATAGTACTTTCAAGACAAACATCAATAAGTCTTGCATAGGAGTTAACTCATAAAACAATAAATTCTTAGTAGAAAGTTTTGAAGCAACACAAAGGAAGATATAAGTTTCAGCGGTTGCTTTCAACTTCAACATGTATATCTCATGGATAATTGTCAACACAAAGTAATATGATGAATGCAAATAAGCAAGTATGTAGGAATCAATGCACATAGTTGACACAAGTGTTTGCTTCTAAGATAGAAGGAAGTAGGTAAACTGACTCAACATAAAGTAAAAGAAAGGCCCTTCGCAGAGGGAAGCATGGATTACTATTTTTTTGTGCTAGAGCTTTTATTTTGAAAACATAGAAACAATTTTGTCAACGGTAGTAATAATTCATATGTGTTATGCATAAGACATCCTATAAGTTGCAAGCCTCATGCATAGAATACCAATAGTGCCCGCACCTTGTCCTAATTAGCTTGGATTTACATGGATTATCATTGCATAACATATGTTTCAACCAAGTGTCACAAAGGGGTACCTCTATGCCGCCCGTACAAAGGTCCAAGGAGATAGATCGCATTTGATTTCTCGTTTTTGATAGATCTCAACTAAGGACATCCATACCGGGACAACATAGAAAACAGATAATGGACTCCTCTTTAATACATAAGCATTCAACAACAGATAATATTCTCATAAGAGATTGAGGATTAATGTCCAAACTGAAACTTCCACCATGATTCATGGCTTCTATTAGCGGCCCAATGTTCTTCTCTAACAATATGCATACTCAAACCATTTAATCATGATAAATCACCCTTACTTCAGACAAGACGAACATGCATAGCAACTCACATGATATTCAACAAAGGTGTAATAGTTGATGGCGTCCCCAGAAACATCACTACTGCAGAAAGGCTTATAGCCGCGAGGTGATTAGTGACAGGCAAAACATACTAGCGACAGGCGCATCAAAAAAATGTCACTGGTCATTTTTTGTAGGCCAGACGTGAGGAAGAATTTACTAGTGACAGGCTCGTAAAAGAGTCTGTCACTAGACATGGGCCAGCCTTTCCCGCGGTAGGAGTACCAGTCCAGCCAAACCAATCGATCGTAACTTCCCTTTAAAAAAAATCGATCGTAACTTCGTGCGCCAGTTCCTGCGAACAGTTCGGCAAAAACAGCGGCGAATCCCAACCGTGCCGGTCGCGGGTCGCTCTGCACCCCGTTCGATACACTGCGCCGGCCGCCCTGCGCCCCGTCCGAAGCGCAGCGCCACCAACCCCTCCAACGCCGCCAGCCCACTCCAATGCCGCCGCGCCGCCAGGTGCCAGCCCACTACAATGCCGGCGCCCGACGCGTGGACACCCCTCCCCCTACGCGACCGACGCCCTAAGCCACGCGCGGCCCTGCATCCCCAACGCCGCCGCCCTGCACCCCCAATGCTGCGCCGGCCGTTCACCCGACGCGAGGACGCCACCGTCCGAGGACGCCTCTGCCTGAAGCGAGGACGCCGTCGCCTGCACCACTGCTCCTCCAAGCCGGACTACCTCTGAAGGTATCTGACGCCGTTGGGACACTTTCTCTGTTCGGAACACATGTTTGATATTCAGGTTGGATGCTAAATATTGTTTGGATGGTCAAAGTGAGGAATTGCAATTGTTTCAGACTTCAATTATTATACTGCTGTATACCTGTAAAAACTGAAGTAGATCTATAATTCTAACAAGTGTTTCTCGGAATCAGTATAAAACTTCTTGTCTTATGAAGCTTATAAAGCTAGAGACATAGACAACTACAAAGAACTATTCTCCACATCAGCTAGCTAGTACTGAGTTGGGTCTGGGCTAGTACGTACTGAAGATGTTCACTGAATTCAGAACAACACGAGGAAACGCAAAAACTGAGGTCCCTGTAGAATACCAGTGTCTAATACCAGGCTGAAACGCAAAAATTGTTTCCTTTTCTATAGTTTTTTTAATGTCTCTATCTTTTCTAAGTCAAAGTGCTAATTTTGGTCCTAAAGTAACTAACAGATGGGGTTTAGCAGGTAAAAGTGCTAACAGTTAGTTACGACACCTCCAAATGAACCTAAGAGGAGTTAGCTGCATCCCATTGGAATTTATATCTTAGATAACTACCAGCAGATGTCCCTATCCCTATTCATAGGATGCTACTGAGAAGATGTAGTGAAGAATAGAAGAGCGCATACATGTTTGGAATTCCAATTGATCAAGCATGCATGATCACCGGATGAGGTATGGGGCATTTTATTAATCATATAATTGGTCAGCTTGAAATGCATGTTTTTTCTTCATGATTAATAATAGTGCAAATCATCTGCATCATCGTGCCAAAAAAATGGTCGGGCATGTGGGTTCAGAGATACTAACTCATCTGCATCATCAGCTACATCAAATAGTATTGTTAATAAATGTGGATGCATCACCTAATTAGTTCAGCCAATTCGCCAAGGTACATGAAATGGAGCATCTTATTTGATCATAGAATTTCTAAGTAGATTTGGTTGTCCGAATATAAACCTGTTAATCTACAAAAGGAACAATCCTTGTTATGTGGTTAAAAGGTGACAGTGGGGCAAACTTGGTGTCTAGTTCAGGTAAGCAAACACTTCTCTATGTTAGTAAATGCCGGGGATAAATGCAGGCCTTTATTTTTTGTTTACTTCTATCCTGTAAATTATGCAATACTGCTAGCAATGCAACTAATTTATACACTACAGATTGCAATGGAACCATATTCAGACACAATGCATCACTGTATGGCACCATTAAGATTAACTGAATACTCATTGTTTTGTACTGCGAGCTCATTCATACTATTTTAGTCTGCACACTACAACTTAATCACATTTCAGTATACAACTTTTTTACACAAGCACACTACTATTGAATATACAAAAAACATGCAGTAATTAGTTTGTGTTAATGCTGATACTTGTTTTATACCTCATGTCCTCCTCCATGTCCAGTAAAAGGGGTATGTCGCTGTCATGGGATGCAAAATTTGCTGCTCATTTTTAGTAGCCCACTGCAATAGTCTGCACAAAAAATGAGTTAAAGCGTCATGTACATTTTAAATCTTTTTTCAGAGTATCGATGTACACCACAACAGGCTTTTACCTTGAAACTCCTTGTCACATCGCACACAGCAATCATTGCTCCAGCTTTCCCTGATAATTTACTCATCTTATTAGTCCATATAAAAAACATGACCTACTGTTCCATCTCCATGAAAACTTACCTACTGTACTCGCTGAGGAACCACACAGGATCTCCTGCATACATTTTGTCTTCTCAACATTCAGAGGGCTCTTGCCAGGCTTCTGGCGCGACACTTCAAACTAAGACGCTAGCCATGGAGCCACCTACTCAGCAGCCGCGGTTCCTGCTGGGGGAGCGACCAGGACAGTCGTCCTAGGCGACGGCGGGGATTCTGGATGTGCTGTGCGACTGCGACGGGAGGCGGTGGTAGGGCTGTAATTACTGTGGTTAGGCTGAGGTGCTTGTCATTGTAGCGATGCGGACCGTTCGGTGCACAAGAATTAACGTCTGAGATCAATTGTTTCTGCCAAGTTCTTGCTTTTATAAGTACTTTTGATGACTAGCACTGAAATAGTCGATGGAGGTGGCTGTTCTGGACTGCTGCTGGTTAGGCTTTTTTTTCTAGTTCTGTATCTGTGCTACAAGCGTTTGAATTTTTTTTACTGATGATGCATATTACCTGCTTCTCTGCAGCTTGTCGGTGGCCATCTCGCTGCAGGCCAAGCACATGGAGAAGTTTGGGAAGGTGATCGATTATGTTCCTTGACCTGCTGCTTCATATAAATACGTATTGATTCACTGGGTAGTATATCTGCACATCATTTGAAAATGTGTTGCTGTCAAAAACCCACCGGCGAGTAGCGACGGGCAACACCGTAGAGCCGGGAGGCTCCCAGGACTGCGGTGGACCCTGGTCCCTCGGGCAACGGCCCGCAATGCCTTCTGGCACACGTCCTGGTGCTTACGAGGGCGTGCCACCTGACCTATACCTGGTCAGGAAGGTGATGGATTGCTTCGACTAGTTTCCTGCATGGCAAACACGTAAACATTAAATACGAGCCCCGATCGGCTCTTAGGTTGCTCTGTGGATCGGCTCAAAGAGCCGATTGCCCCATGGTTCATGTTAGATTTATGATGATATGGGGATCATGCTATATCGATATCAAGCTAAACTAATCTACGATAGTTTGGGGTTTTCACCGCATAATCGGAACATCCTACGCGTAGTTGAGCCTAGCAGATACATAAGATGATGGAAAACCAGCCCTAAAGAGGCCTAAAAACCAACATGAAGTTGATCCCCGAACAATCCCTCTAGGGCTTAATAAACCACACCTTACGCACTACCGGATCGTTCAACCCGTTTATAAGGCCTAACCATGCGGATATCAAACCAATCCTTGAAGAACAAGGAGCAACTATAACGGATTAGATCTACTAAATAAAGAACAAGCAATATGCCGCCCTTACACCTAAGATAGGTGTAAGGGCAGCTAGATATCGAGGGGCAGCGTAGCTAAACAAGTGTATCGTGAAACCATCGACGTCAGCCCCAAAACACCTAAGATAAGGGTGTTGCTCGCCATCAAAAAGGCTTCAGCACGAGCAACACCAATAACGAATAAATCGATATCGCCTAGATCGCAAGATGCGATCTAGGCAGCATGATGCTTACCCGGGAGAAACCCTCGAAACAAGGGGTGGCGATGCGCCTAGATTGATTTGTTGTGAACGTGATCGTCCTCCTTTCTCAATAACCCTAGATACATATTTATAGTCCGTAGACTTTCTAACTTGGGAATAAACCAACCGTGTACGAGCTAAACTCTATCTCTTAATTCTAACCGACACGTAACCTACTATAATTTACAGATACACGGGCCGTCTAGCCCAAACTTCTTGTACAAGGCCGATTCAGGAATATCTTCCGCGCATATCCTCTAAGCCAATTTAATCACGGCCCATCTCCAGACTTGGTTAAATTCTGGTGATAACACATGCCCCCCTGGTTTTGGCAATGATAATTTCAAAACCACTCGTTTTTTCTCGCTTCGTAGGGTCACGTCGTGGCGGAGCAGTAACCGTCGCAGTATCCTTCGTCATGATGCCTTGCCTTCTCAACTTCTCTCGCACGATTTGACAGCTCTTTGGCACCACTTCCTCGAAACCGCTGCAACATTAAATCTCCACTATATCCCCATTATTTAACCGCGCCGAGCAGTTCGCCTCTTCATCCTCTTGCTCCGTACTAGCCGTCGGAAAAAACCCCCTTCCTCTGTAGCCATGTCTTCCTCCTCCTCCTCCTCTGCCTCATCGGGTCTCTCCTCCTTATCCTCTTCCTCCCGTGAGCCCACGCCGGAGTGGGACTCGCTGGCGGCGTACGACCTCCGCGCCCCGGAGAAGTGGGACATCGAGTCCCATGATTTCTCCGTCTGGTCTGAGGAAGACAAGTCCTTGACCGACGGAGAAGATGGCTTCCAGTTCCTCGTCGACGGGGAGCTGGAGGCGGGGAGCGAGGACGACCGCTTCTCGTGGGACGGCTACACCTCCTCCGACGAGGAGGAAGAAGAGGAGGACGACGATTCCTCCGACGAATACCCGCCGGCGAAGCGCTTCCGCGTCGGGTCGGACGACGACGACGACGACGACGAGGAGGAAGAGGCTCCCGTAGAGGGCTACGGGAGCAGCGACGAGGAGCCCGCCAGCAGCAGCGCCGACGGCAGCGATGACGACGACAAGGGCAGCAACGGCCCTTAGATTAGGGACTACTAGTATAGGACTAGTAGTAGTAGTAATCGGCTTTTGTTCTTTCTTCCTTGAGCAATCGGCTCTTCTCTGTAAAAGCCCCTTTATTAATGAAGAAAATATTTCTAAGCCGATTTTGCCTTCCTATCAATTTTGCCGATTGTCAAAGCAAGTCAACGCACCAAAAGCCGATGGCAGCGCATCGGCCTTTGCCATAAAATGCGAGTAAGGCCACCTCAGTTGCCTATTCAAACGGTAACCTGCAACTTATCTGAAAGAGCACACTCAGATCCCCAAATCGCCGCTCGAACAGATCGAACTCACGGCCCCGCGAACCTCAGATCTTAATCGCGCAGGCTCATCTCCGCAGTGAACCCAATGGCGGAATCATCCAACGCCAACGCTACGGTCTCCGGCCTGAAGGTAATCCTTAACCGCTCCTCGCCGTCCGAACATAGTGCTAGAATTAACAACAAACATCTGAATTAATGTCTCATTCCGTCATTAATTTCTAGGTATCGACATACTCGCTGCCGCATCCTTCTCTTCCAAACTCTCTTTGTCTTGGTCCTCGTTCTACCGAGAGTCCTGCCCACTTAATTTCATGCGAGGCCAATAGAATCCCCTTCGTGAATCAGAACCTAGATCTAACTTCTTGGGCCGACTGCTTACGAGCCTGGCCTAATCCTCCTGAAGATTGGGTTTCCTGGTACAATAGAATATCAAAAACTCACCAAAGCCACCTGGGAAACCGCAGGAATAGCCGATGCCTTAGCCTTATCACTGTCTCCCCTTGAGAAACATGAAAACCTCCTGAAAACTATCGGCTACTTCTGGTCTGATGCTTTGAATTGCTTCATGTTTGGCCATGGCCCCATGACACCAACCTTGCTAGATGTGGCCATGATCACTGATTTAGACATTGCATCCCCAAGCCCATCTGCCTTTAGGCTGCCAAAGGTCCCTTTCACGCTTTCTTCCAAAACAGAGTGCACAAATTGGGGTGCTTACCTTCGGCGCCACATGAAAAACAAAGGCCCTGTAACAGAGAAAGAACACACGGCCTTCCTGAATTTCTGGTTGGAACACTTCATATTCTGTGGTCCTTCACTTGCTCCAACCAAGAATTACCTTTCCCTGGCCTATGAACTTGCCAGAGGCACTCAGCTTGGTATTGGCAAACTGTTTCTTGGAGAGGTCTATAGATATCTCCAGCTAATGTCTGTTAAACTGTTCTCCCAAAAGACAGTCAAAACCGGAGGTCCCTGGTGGTTTATTCAGCTATGGGCTCAGCTGTACTTCCAAAACCAGACCCCAAACTTTCCACCTTTGGCTACTTGCACCTTCCCAGATACTAATGGGAGGCAGATCCGATGCACTAGCTACAGCCAAGCTCTATATAGCCTTCCAGGCAGCAAACTGACCTTCAAGGGAGCATCAGAGTGGTTCAGAACTTTCTACCAAGGCCTGGACAATCCTCTCTTCTTTCCTTATACGGAGTCTGAAAATTTTGAAAATCCAGTCTCCTTCAGGTTAGATAGCTTTGCCGATGACGTCAGCACCCGGCAATTGTATTCCATCATGATCCGTCCCTGCTTCCTTCCAGTTGGCATGAGCACCTCAAACAGGATCATCAAACCTGGTTATGAGTCTTATCAGCCGGTCGTAGCAGCCCGGCAACTTGGTCTTGGACAGGTATCTCCCCATTTCTTTCCGCACCACTTGACGAGAGCGAGCTGAGCTACCCGATGTCCTCACCGACCAGAGGTGTTATTCCTTCTTTGACGCTCTAGCCATCCCAATTCCTCACAACCTCTCTTTCACCTCATCAACCGATGGTTTTGAGACTTGGTGGTCAATGTGGAAGACTCATGCCTTCGGGAGAGCTCCGGGACCATTGCTCGAAACAACTTGATGCTGAATATGACATCCCTGCAGAACAGGTACCACTACTCACAAATTATATTGAAGTGGCTTACAATGATTTCCTTTTATAACCTTGCTCTGTCTCCTTGCAGCAACAAGACGGTCCAGATCCTGTAGATGATGACGGCTCCCCTTTCAGATTCTTCCCACCAGCTCCGGTGGTCCTCTTCTGCAAAAACTCACCATCTTTGAAAAAGATTGTGATGCAGGGCCAGCCGATGACACCAAAATCGGCTTCCAAAAGCAGAGTGTCTTCTAGGCCAGCTGCCCCCCGAGCCTCAGTCAAGGCGAGAACAGCAGTGAGGAAGGTAGCTGCCAGGAAGACTTTGAAGCGCCAAAGCCCTACTCCAGCTCAAGAAAGTTTGCACGTAAGTTGATCCATGCTTTGGCTGATTTCATTTATCCTTCTAGGCTTCTGCAGCATGCTTGTATTTCTTTTACAGACCTCCACTGAAGAAGACTCCAGTGAGGACACACAGTCCAGTCGAAGGGACTCGAGCTCGGGCAACTCTGGGAAAACCACCACGCAGAGCCAGCCAGACTTGCCACCGTCGGCTTCCAAGAAAAGGTCAGCCCCTGAACCTGCTGTCTCCCAAACTCCCATCAAAGCAGGGCAGGGAAGCCTACGCACAAAGAGCCGATGCATCAAGAGAGCTCGCAAGGAACCGCAGGCCTCTTCATCAAACCAGGAGATATCAAACGTAATCCCCTCCATACTCTCCTTGGCTCATATTTCATGCTAACCCATTGTTGTTCTCATCGGCTAACCATTCCCTTTGCAGACTGATGACACCTCCAGTGGGGAAGTCGAGGAGGTACCAATGCCATCCGCCACCCTGGACCTAGCAACTTCTAAAAGTGTAGCTAACAAGGTGGCCAACTTGGCCAAGCCCACAGCAGAAACACAAGAGCCGATCACCTCTTCATCGGCTGTTCCTCTGGTGTTAGGAGAGGTACAATCCTTTCCCTTAGCTCTACCCTCCTCCTTTGCTGTCTCCTGACTTTTTTTCTTGTTGTTTGTCAGGGTTATGACCTCTCAAGCTTGCTAACCTTTGACCCTGAATCCATCGAACCGGCTACTGCTAAAGAAAGCGAAGAGCCGGGACCCAGCGCTACACATGGTCAACTCCAGCGTCTCAAGGCCCTGCTCTCCTCCTCCATTGAGACATTGGTTGAAGACTCCGAGGCAGTGAAGAGCATTCTGGAAGACATCCAGCCTCATCTCCCGGTGGCGCTGCAGGTGAAACTCTGGCCAGTTGTGACTCTCTCTGCCTACAGGTCAAGGGTGAAATTGGCTCGTCAGAGAATCGACCTGCGCCACGCCCAGCTTCCGTTGAAAACCGATATTGCAAACAAATGCCAACGGCTTAACGAGAAAAAGGCAGCTTTGGACGCCAAAACTGACACCTCTGTCAGTACTGCTGAACTGGCGACCTTGCGCAAAGAGTTGGAGGCCCTTGAAGAGAAGGTCCGGGCAACCAAACAGCTCATCGAAGCTAAGGAAGCTCTTATCGCCCACTCCCTCGAGGAAGCAGAAGGCCTCAAAGCTGAACTGAAGACTGATCTGGCCGAAATCCGCGCCTTGAACCAGCAGCTGGTGGCAGGCAAAGACGAAGATGATGAGGCCGAGATCGTCGAGGTGGATCATGTTCGTGCTGATGCCCTCCATGCCCTTGAGATGTTTCTTCAGTAGAGTCTCCCTGTGTAATTTGAAACTGCATTATTGAGCTTGTACTCTAGAGTCGGCTTTTTGTTTCTTAGTTCTAAAGTCGATGTCTGCGCACCGGCTGTACTATATATTATTATTTATTTTTACTGGCCGATTTCGTGCATCGGCCCCCATATTTTATTGTCCATTATTCCATATTAGGTGCCCCCCGAGCCGAATCTTTCAAGTGATTGAAGATATCGGCTCTTGCTGATGAATGTTAGTCGTAGCTTATCCTAGGACCAATGTCAATCTCTTCTAGCTCATCAGCCGACGTAAACCCATACCCTAGCTTTTCGTCGCCTGTTAAGTCGATGTTGAACACAGGCAGAACGTATGGCGAGGATAATTTTGGCCGATTGCTGGAATCGGCCTCCATGTTGATTGAATTGCTCAACGAAGGTTTACAACTTGTATGTGCTCCCTTACAGGAGGGAGTCTTCCTACCACGACTACGTGACATGTTTGAAGTGAGATCCTTGCTTTTTATTTTTTGGGGCCGATCGCAGGGATCGGCCTTGCCACGTATGTCGATGGATGTTGCTCTCGCTACTCTATCAGGCCGGTGGATAAGACCAGCCTCACCCCGTTTTTTGTCACCTCGATGCGATCACAGCCGTCCAAACTGATTCCAGAGAGCGGCTCTTGGTCTTCCGAGTGCCAAATGTTCATGCCAGCTATTGAGACCTCGATCGAGTCATCTGCATGTACGACTTCCACGTCGTCTCCATCCCATTGTATCAGGCATTGGTGCATTGTGGATGGAATGCAGCAGTTGGCGTGAATCCAATCCCTTCCTAGCAGGACAGCGTAGGTGCTCTTGCTGTCGACGATGAAGAATGTTGTTGGGATCGTCTTTCGGCCTACGGTTAGATCCACGTTCAGGACACCTTGCGTCCCTGATGCTTGGCCGTTGAAGTCGTTTAGTGTGACATTAGTCTTGATCAGATCGGCACTGGAGCGTCCCAAACACCGTAGCATGGAATATGGCATTATATTGACCGCCGCTCCCGTGTCAACCAACATCCTGCCGACGGGCTGCCCATTGATATAACCTTTTAAGTACAGGGCCTTCATGTGTTTGTACCCCTTCTCCCGTGGCTTTTCAAAGATGACGGGCTGTGGACCGCAGTCAAACTGTGCTATCGGCACTTCTTCAGTTCCTGGGGCACGAAACTCTGATGGAAGGATGAACACCATGTTTGTGCCAGCCGATGTACTCACATCGGCTTTTTCTTGCTTGGGACGCCAAACTTTCTTTGGTGGACGACCCTCCTCGTCCAAAGTCTGCTGAATTTTCATGGCCAGATCGGGCCGCGCTTTCCTCAAAGTGTGCAAGTATCGCGCTTCGGCTTGCTCCAAGCTACGTAGCCGCTGAACCCTACGCTTTTGGGAGTGGCTGAGTCCATCAGGGCACCATCTTGGCCGGTGGTACCTATCTTCTTCTTCATCTTCTGACTCCTCAAAGTCTTCATCTTGAGATGACTCAGCTCGTTCGTTCTGTGGCGGGAGAGGCCCTAGACGCTTGAAAACTGAAACTTCCCCTGCACCCTTCTTCCGGCGTCTACACTCCGGGCAGTTGTCGATTGTAGGCAATCGGCTCATCCCTGAATCCCAGCAGTGTTTAAAGAAGGGACAGTCCCAGTGTCTATCCATGTCTTCCTGCTCTCTTGACCTCCCCTTAGCGCGGTGTTCGGACCCTTCGTCGTCTTTACCTTGCCGACGGTACCTTCCTTTGTCTTCATCAGACCGATTGTATCTCTCGTCCTTACTATCGTACCGCCGACGTTGGTCATACTGATATTCATATTTGTTGAGGAGATGCGTGGAGAGTGGTTTTTGGTATCGCACGCTTCTCACTTGTTCCTCGGTGAGGTACCGTCTGTCATCATATCGGGGCCGGTCGCGTGGATCGGCCTCCTCCTTTTCCTTTCCGCGGGAGTGACTCGCTTTCTTCTTTATCCTTGCCATGGTGGCGTACGAGCCCTGCCATGTTAACATCGAACGAGAAATCTAGTTGACGCCTCGCGGAGTGATCGGGTTCCACCATGTTGACGCCAGGAAACGGATGTGTGTCCACTTTCATGGCAAACTGGCTAAAGATCAGTCGGCCTTGTTCTATCGCCGTTTGGATCTGCTGACGAAACCTCTTGCAGTCATTGGTGGTATGGGTGAACGAGTGATGCCATTTGCAATACGGCCTCCCGTTCATTTCTTGTGCTATAGGGATTTTGTGGCCTTCGGGTAACTTCAGCTGTTTTTCCTTAAGCAATAGATCGAAAATCTGCTCAGCTTTGCTCAAATCGAAGTCAAACCCTCTTGCGGGCCCTTGTGGTTTACCCATTTGCAGGACACGGGATTTGCCCCCCGAGCCCATTCTGCTACAGCCACCTCCAGGTCTGGTGCAGGATCTTCAGCTTCTTCCATCTCGACCAGGGCTACCGGACGCTTGAACTTGTCTTGGTACAATTCAGGGTGCCGCTACTCATACGATGTGAGTTTCTGCACCATGTGCGACAATGAACTGTACTCTGCTTGGGAAGCCGGATCCTTGATCGGCGTTGCGAGGCCCAATGCTGCCAGCTCGATTGCTTCTTTCTCGGATAAACGAACCGAATAACATCGGTTCCCGACAGATCCTGAAACGTTGGATGTATTCGGACACTCGTTTCTCCCGCTTCTGCCGCACCTGTGTTAGATCGTCAATGCCGGCCTCGGTAGCTTCGAGTGATATTGCACGTGAAACTCGCTCCTCCATTTGCTTCCACGTCCGGACTGAGTTTGGTGGCAACGACGTGTACCATCCAAAGGCTGATCCCGTAAGAGATTGTGCGAAAAACCTCACACGTAACGGGTCTGACGCTGAAATCATGCCCAGTTGTGCCAAATATCGGCTTACGTGCTCTATTGAGCTAGACCCTTCTGCTCCATTGAATTTTGAGAATTCAGGGAGCCGATATTTGGGTGGCAGCGGGATCAGATCGTACTCGTCGGGGTACGGCTTGGAATAGCCGATTGTTTTCCTCTTCGGCAAGATGCCGAACTGGTCTCTCAAGATGGTGCTGATCTGTTCCATGGTATTAGCTGTAGGGACCGAGCCCTCATGACTCGTTCCAGTAGCATATTTAGCTAGCCATGCTTGTTTGTCAGCGTCTGCTCCAGAAATCCCTGTTGGTGCAATCTGGCTCGTGCGCGCCAAGGCATTGCAGTCCGGCACGTATGTGCACACGTATCCATGTGGGATCTCCTTAGGCGGCTCATATAGGAATTGGCAATCGCTAGGATCGCCTCCAACCTTGTAGACAACGTACGCCGGTGAACCCGGTGGCTCTGGCGCTGCAAGCGCGAATGGCAGTGGCGGTCTAATCTGGAGCGGTATCTCTCCCTGGTGAGTCCCCAGGGTAGGTCCTGACGGAGAGTACTGATGCTTCCTGATCTCTTGCACCACTCGGACCGCAACGCGCTCGAAAGCGTTCACCAAGCTCTCAGAATGGCGATGTAGAGAATGAGCCACCATGTAATTAATCTCCTGGCGTAGAGCTCTGGTGCGTTCCTCTGAAGAGGTAGAGAGGTCTACTTCATCGAGAGCACCTTCGGGGAGAACCCTTTCCATCCGATGCCATGTGAACGGGTCTTCATGAAAGAGCCGATGAGATCGGCTTCCAAGATGGCTTTCATCTCATCGTACTTCTTCTTGTGTTCCTCCGGCAGATCTGCGTACGTGACTGGTTCGCCCACCACCTCATCCGCAGCTTTTGACATGGTTGCTGCAGATGTCGACGTAGTGGTTGTTGTAGAGTGTCCCACCGGGCGTGCCAGAATGTGTTGCTGTCAAAAAACCCACCGTCGAGTAGCGACGGGCAACACCGTAGAGCCGGGAGGCTCCCAGGACTGCGGTGGACCCTGGTCCCTCGGGCAACGGCCCGCAATGCCTTCTGGCACACGTCCTGGTGCTTACGAGGGCGTGCCACCTGACCTATACCTGGTCAGGAAGGTGGTGGATTGCTTCGACTAGTTTCCTGCATGGCAAACACGTAAACATTAAATACGAGCCCCGATCGGCTCTTCGGTTGCCCTGTGGATCGGCTCAAAGAGCCGATTGCCCCATGGTTCATGTTAGATTTATGATGATATGGGGATCATGCTATATCGATATCAAGCTAAACTAATCTACGATAGTTTGGGGTTTTCACCGCATAATCGGAACATCCTACGCGTAGTAGAGCCTAGCAGATACGTAAGATGATGGAAAACCAGCCCTAAAGAGGCCTAAAAACCAACATGAAGTTGATCCCCGGAACAATCCCTCTAGGGCTTAATAAACCACACCTTACGCACTACCGGATCGTTCAACCCGTTTATAAGGCCTAACCATGCGGATATCAAACCAATCCTTGAAGAACAAGGCGCAACTATAACGGATTAGATCTACTAAATAAAGAACAAGCAAGATGCCGCCCTTACACCTAAGATAGGTGTAAGGGCAGCTAGATATCGAGGGGCAGCGTAGCTAAACAAGTGTATCGTGAAACCATCGACGTCAGCCCCAAAACACCTAAGATAAGGGTGTTGCTCGCCATCAAAAAGGCTTCAGCACGAGCAACACCAATAACGAATAAACTGATACTGCCTAGATCGCAAGATGCGATCTAGGCAACATGATGCTTACCCGGGAGAAACCCTCGAAACAAGGGGTGGCGATGCGCCTAGATTGATTTGTTGTGAACGTGATCGTCCTCCTTTCTCAATAACCCTAGATACATATTTATAGTCCGTAGACTTTCTAACTTGGGAATAAACCAACCATGTACGAGCTAAACTCTATCTCTTAATTCTAACCGACACGTAACCTACTATAATTTACAGATACACGGGCAGTCTAGCCCAAACTTCTTGTACAAGGCCGATTCAGGAATATCTTCCGCGCATATCCTCTAAGCCCATTTAATCACGGCCCATCTCCAGACTTGGTTAAATTCTGGTGATAACAAAATGATGTAAGAATCATTCTACTGTAGTAGCCTAGAGTAGTTATCTTTCTCTGTACATATCCTTTGTTTGCATTATTATATCTACTGAAGACCCCTTTGGCGTTGTGTAAATAATTCGAGCTAGAACCATATGACCAAGTTGATGTAATTTTAGCATAGTAGACTTAATTAGATGCACATCTCTAAATTTATAGGCAAAAGTGTATATTGTTAGGTATCTTCAAAACTTTTGTGTGGTTGCTTTGTTTGTAAGTGCATTGCTACACTTTGTCGAAAAAGGTGTATTGTTGCATATATTATGGAGCCCCAATTAATTCCTTCTATGTTCTGACTACCTATGCTCATGTGTCGCTATACCCTATCTAAGCTATTACGGAGCCCCAATTAATTCCTTTTATTTTTCATTATCTACGATGCTTATGTTCCCTTTTGCCATTACAGGTCTGGTCAAGATTCTCAAGAAGTATGACAAGAGAACTGGGGCCCTTATCCGTCTCCCCTTCATTGAAAATGTGCTGCTCTGGCCTTTCTTCAACACTGACCTCCTGTACCAGCTTGTGGAGCAGTGCGAGGCCATGCTCGACCAGCTCCTACCATATTGAACAAACCATCTGTATCAAATGAACATGGAACATATGACATCAACACTGAGAGAAGCCTCTGAACCCTAGTTTTTCCTTGGATAGTAGCGGATACATTCCAGAGCTTGATGAGATTGAGTTCATAGAGAGCATGTACATGAATAGCTTGATGAGATAGATTCCAACTTTTGTGCAAACATTATGTCAAATTGGGTGATGTGAATGTATCATTGGTACACATCTTATTGTGCAATCTATAATAGTCGTGGAAAATGCATTTTATTTTTTCTAACATCTTATTGAGCTATATGGAACATTCGTGGAAAAAGAATTTATTTTTATTATTATGAAAATTCAAACCAATGACATGCAGGATAATGAGCCTGGGCCACGGCCTTCCATCGCAACTAGTGACAGGCATCTCTTTTTGCCTGTCATTACTATGCACACACTAGTGACAGGCACATTGCTAGTCACTAGTAACCTGATACCAGTGACTAGTCATTAGTGACAGGCGTTTTGCCAGTCACTAACATGCCTTTTGTGCCTGTCACTAGAGGCCTATTCTGCAGTAGTGCATGGTTACCGCTCAACAAGCAACTTATAAGAAATAAGATACATAAGCTACATATTCTTTACCACAATAGTTTTTAAGGCTATTTTCCCATGAGCTATATATTGCAAAGACAAGGAATGAAATTTTAAAGGTAGCACTCAAGCAATTTACTTTGGAATGGCAGAGAAATACCACATAGTAGGTGGGTATGGTGGACACAAATGGCATAGTTTTTGGCTCAAGGATTTGGATGCACGGGAAGAATTCCCTCTCAGTACAAGGCTTTGGCTAGCAAGGTTGTTTGAAGCAAACTCAAGTATGAACCGGTACAGCAAAACTTACATAAGAACATATTGCAAGAATTATAAGACTCTACACTGTCTTCCTTGTTGTTCAAACACTTCACCAGAAAATATCTAGACTTTAGAGAGACCAATCATGCAAACCAAATTTCAACAAGCTCTATGGTAGTTCTTCATTAATAGGTGCAAAGTACATGATGCAAGAGCTTAAACATGATCTATTTGAGCACAACAATTGCCAAGTATCAAATTATTCAAGACAATATACCAGTTACCACATGAAGCATTTTCTGTTTCCAACCAAATAATAATGAACGAAGCAGTTTCAACCTTCGCCATGAACATTAAAAGTAAAGCTAAGAACACCAGTGTTCATATGAACGAGCGGAGTGTGTCTCTCTCCCACACAAAAAATTCTAGGATCCGATTTTATTCAAACAAAAACAAAAATAAAAACATACAGACGCTCCAAGTAAAGCACATAAGATGTGACGGAATAAAAATATAGTTTCACTAGAGGTGACCTGATAAGTTGTCGATGAAGAAGGGGATGCCTTGGGCATACCCAAGCTTAGATGCTTGAGTCTTCTTGAAATATGCAGGGATGAACCACGGGGGCATCCCCAAGCTTAGACTTTTCACTCTTCTTGATCATATTGTATCATCCTCCTCTCTTGACCCTTGAAAACTTCCTCCACACCAAACTCAAAACAAACTCATTAGAGGGTTAGTGCATAATCAAAAATTCACATATTCAGGGGTGACATATCATTCTTAACACTTCTGGACATTGCACAAAGCTACTGAAAGTTAATGGAACAAAGAAATCCATTCAACATAGCAAAAGAGGCAATGCGAAAAAAAAGGCAGAATCTGTCAAAACAGAACAGTCCGTAAAGACGAATTTTTTAGGGGCACTTAACTTGCTCAGATGAAAAAGCTCAAATTGAATGAAAGTTGCGTAGATATCTGAGGATCACACACGAAAATTGGCATATGTTTCTGAGTTACCTACAGAGAGGCCTACTCAAATTCGTGACAGAAAGAAATCTGTTTCTGCGCAGTAATCCAAATCTAGTATCAACCTTACTATCAAAGACTTTACTTGGCACAACAATGCAATAAAATAAAGATAAGGAGAGGTTGCTACAGTATTAACAACTTCCAAGACTCAAATATAAAACAAAACTGCAGAAGTAAAATAATGGGTTGTCTCCCATAAGCGCTTTTCTTTAACGCCTTTCAGCTAGGCGCGAAAGTGTGAATCAAGTATTATCAAGAGATGAAGCATCAACATCATAATTTTCACAATTTGTCACAATAGGTATCTTATATGCTCCATCATCCATAGTGGTACTAAGGGCTTTGTCAATTTTAGGCCTATAATAGTTTTTTTGGCTTAGGCACCTTAGAGACATACATGAACTTTTGCTCCTTACCCACATAAGCTTTCTCCTTAAACTTAAGAGAAGGAAAAGTTGAACCCAAGGTTCCCATAGCTTCTTCAAGTTCACTAATCCTATGGGTTTGATTATCATGAGTAGCACAAGTTTCTAAAACGGCAATCCTCTCATTAATTCCTCTTAGAGATTTATCAAGTTTATCAGTGTTATCAAGTAATATTCCCAATTTAGTCTCAACACTTGGAAGATTTTTCTCTATGGCCTCCAACTTTTTCATGACATCTTCAAGAGAAATTTCAATTTTAGCTTCATTAACAGGTGGTATTCCAACTAGACTCTCAATAATGCAACTAGCTTCTAAAGCAGGAGTGCCTAGGAAATTACCTCCCGCAAGAGTATCAAGAACATACCTATTCCAGCTAGAGATACCAACATAAAAGTTCTTAAGTAGGATAATAGTGGAGTGTTTCTTAGTGCACCTATGATGAGCATCACTAATTCTATACCAAGCATCTTTAAAACATTCTCCCCCTTGTTGCTTAAACGAACGAACTTCAACTTCAGGATTACTCATTTTTAGCAATAGTAAATAAAGCAAACTAAATAAAGTAGAGTAAATGCAAGTAACTAATTTTTTTGTGTTTTTGATATAAAGAACGCAAACAAGACAGTAAATAAAGTAAATGCAAGTAACTAATTTTTTTGTATTTTTGATATAGAGAAAGCAAACAAAGCAGTAAATAAAGTAAAGTAAAGCAAGACAAAAACAAAGTAAAGAGATTGGATGTGGGAGACTCCCCTTGCAGCGTGTCTTGATCTCCCCGGCAACGGCGCCAGAAATTTAGCTTGATAACGCGTGAAGCACACGTCCGTTGGGAACCCCAAGAGGAAGGTGTATTGCGTACAGCAGCAAGTTTTCCCTCAGTAAGAAACCAAGGTTATCGAACCAGTAGGAGATGAAGGCCACGTGAAGGTTGTTGGTGAAGGAGTGTAGTGCGGCGCAACACCAGGGATTCCGGCGCCAACGTGGAACCTACACAACACAATCAAAATACTTTTCCCCAACTTAACAGTGAGGTTGTCAATCTCACCGGCTTGCTGTAAACAAAGGATTAAACGTATGGTGTGGAGAATGATGTTTGCTTGTGAAGAACAGAGATTGCAGTTGATTGTATTTCAGATGTAAAAAAATGGACCGGGGTCCACAGTTCACTAGTGGTGTCTCTCCAATAAGATAAATAGCATGTTGGGTGAACAAATTACAGTTGGTCAATTGACAAATAGAGAGGGCATAACAATGCACATACATATCATGATGACTAATATGAGATTTACTTAGGGCATTACGACAAAGTACATAGACCGCTATCCAGCATGCATCTATGCCTAAAAAGTCCACCTTCGGGTTAGCATCCGCACCCCTTCCAAGTATTAAGTTGCAAACAACGGACAATTGCATTAAGTATGGTGCGTAATGTAATCAACACAAATATCCTTAGACAAAGCATTGATGTTTTATCCCTAGTGGCAACAACACATCCACAACCTTAGAACTTTCTCGTCATCGTCCCAGCATTCAATGGAGGCATGAACCCACTATCGAGCATAAATACTCCCTCTTGGAGTCACAAGTATCAACTTGGATAGAGCCTCTACTAGCAACGGAGAGCATGCAAGATCATAAACAACACATATATGATAGATTGATAATCAACTTGACATAGTATTCCATATTCATCGGATCCCAACAAACACAACATGTAGCATTACAAATAGATGATCTTGATCATGATAGGCAGCTCACAAGATTTAAACATGATAGCACAAGAGGAGAAGACAACCATCTAGCTACCGCTATGGACCCATAGTCCAAGGATGAACTACTCACACATCAGTCCGGAGGCGATCATGGTGATGTAGAGTCCTCCGGGTGATGATTCCCCTCTCCGGCAGGGTGCCGGAGGCGATCTCCTGAATCCCCCGAGATGGGATTGGCGGGGGCGTCTCAGGAACTTATTCCGTATTGTGGGTCTCGGTAATAGGGTTTTCGCGACGGAGAGTTTAAGTAGGCAGAAGGGAAGAGTCGGAGGAGGCACGGGGGCCACACACCATAGGCCGGTGCGGGCCCCTCCTTGGCCGCGCTGCCCTATGGTTAGGGCGCCTCGTGGCCCCACTTCGTATCCTCTTCGGTCTTCTGGAAGCTCCGTGGAAAAATAAGACCCTGGAGGTTCGTTTCGTCCAATTCCGAGAATATTTCCTGTGTAGGATTTCTGAAACAAAAAACAGCACAAAACAGGAACTGGCGCTTCGGCATCTCGTTAATAGGTTAGTGCCGGAAAATGCATAATAATGATGTAATGTGTGTATAAAACATGTGAGTATTGTCATAAAACTAGCATGGAACATAAGAAATTATTGATACGTTTGAGACGTATCAAGCATCCCCAAGCTTAGTTCCTACTCGCCCTCAAGTAGGTAAACGATAACAAGGATAATTTCTGAAGTAACATGCTATCATAATCTTGATCAATACTATTGTAAAGCATATGAGATGAATGAAGTGATTCGAAGCAATGGTAAAGACAATGACTAAACAA
This sequence comes from Lolium rigidum, assembly GCF_022539505.1. Lineage (NCBI taxonomy): Eukaryota > Viridiplantae > Streptophyta > Magnoliopsida > Poales > Poaceae > Lolium > Lolium rigidum. The sequence continues at coordinate 207,095,199 of NC_061511.1, read as the reverse complement.
CTGAATCATATAGCAAAGACTTTTCATGAATAGTACTTTCAAGACAAGCATCAATAAGTCTTGCATAGGAGTTAACTCATAAAGCAATAAATTCTTAGTAGAAAGTTTTGAAGCAACACAAAGGAAGATATAAGTTTCAGCGGTTGCTTTCAACTTCAACATGTATATCTCATGGATAATTGTCAACACAAAGTAATATGATGAATGCAAATAAGCAAGTGTGTAGGAATCAATGCACACAGTTGACACAAGTGTTTGCTTCTAAGATAGAAGGAAGTAGGTAAACTGACTCAACATAAAGTAAAAGAAAGGCCCTTCGCAGAGGGAAGCATGGATTACTATTTTTTTGTGCTACACCTTTTATTTTGAAAACATAGAAACAATTTTGTCAACGGTAGTAATAATTCATATGTGTTATGCATAAGACATCCTATAAGTTGCAAGCCTCATGCATAGAATACCAATAGTGCTCTCACCTTATCCTAATTAGCTTGGATTTACATGGATTATCATTGCATAACATGTTTTTCAACCAAGTGTCACAAAGGGGTACCTCTATGCCGCCTGTACAAAGGTCCAAGGAGATAGATCGCATTTGATTTCTCGTTTTTGATAGATCTCAACTAAGGACATCCATACCGGGACAACATAGAAAACCGATAATGGACTCCTCTTTAATGCATAAGCATTCAACAATAGATAATATTCTCATAAGAGATTGAGGATTAATGTCCAAACTGAAACTTGCACCATGATTCATGGCTTTAGTTAGCGGCCCAATGTTCTTCTCTAACAATATGCATACTCAAACCATTTAATCATGATAAATCACCCTTACTTCAGACAAGACGAACATGCATAGCAACTCACATGATATTCAGCAAAGGTGTAATAGTTGATGGCGTCCCCGTAAACATGGTTACCGCTCAACAAGCAACTTATAAGAAATAAGATACATAAGCTACATATTCTTTACCACAATAGTTTTTAAGGCTATTTTCCCATGAGCTATATATTGCAAAGACAAGGAATGAAATTTTAAAGGTAGCACTCAAGCAATTTACTTTGGAATGGCAGAGAAATACCACATAGTAGGTGGGTATGGTGGACACAAATGGCATAGTTTTTGGCTCAAGGATTTGGATGCACGAGAAGAATTCCCTCTCAAGTACAAGGCTTTGGCTAGCAAGGTTGTTTGAAGCAAACACAAGTATGAACCGATACAGACAAAACTTACATAAGAACATATTGCAAGAATTATAAGACTCTACACTGTCTTCCTTGTTGTTCAAACACTTCACCAGAAAATATCTAGACATTAGAGAGACCAATCATGCAAACCAAATTTCAACAAGCTCTATGGTAGTTCTTCATTAATAGGTGCAAAGTACATGATGCAAGAGCTTAAACATGATCTATTTGAGCACAACAATTGCCAAGTATCAAATTATTCAAGATAATATACCAATTACCACATGAAGCATTTTCTGTTTCCAACCAAATAATAATGAACGAAGCAGTTTCAACCTTCGCCATGAACATTAAAAGTAAAGCTAAGAACACCAGTGTTCATATGAACGAGCGGAGCGTGTCTCTCTCCCACACAAAGAATGCTAGGATCCGATTTTATTCAAACAAAAAACAAAAATAAAAACATACAGACGCTCCAAGTAAAGCACATAAGATGTGACGGAATAAAAATATAGTTTCACTAGAGGTGACCTGATAAGTTGTCGATGAAGAAGGGGATGCCTTGGGCATCCCCAAGCTTAGATTCTTGAGTCTTCTTGAAATATGCAGGGATGAACCACGGGGGCATCCCCAAGCTTAGACTTTTCATTCTTATTGATCATATTGTATCATCCTCCTCTCTTGACCCTTGAAAACTTCCTCCACACCAAACTCAAAACAAACTCATTAGAGGTTTAGTGCATAATCAAAAATTCACATATTCAGGGGTGACATAATCATTCTTAACACTTCTGGACATTGCACAAAGCTACTGAAAGTTAATGGAACAAAGAAATCCATTCAACATAGCAAAAGAGGCAATGCAAAATAAAAAGGCAGAATCTGTCAAAACAGAACAGTCTAAAAAGACGAATTTTTTAGGGGCACTTAACTTGCTCAGATGAAAAAACTCAAATTGAATGAAAGTTGCGTACATATCTGAGGACCATGCACAAAAATTGGCAGATTTTTCTGAGTTACCTACAGAGAGGCCTACTCAAATTCGTGACAGGAAGAAATCTGTTTCTGCGCAGTAATCCAAATCTAGTATCAACCTTACTATCACAGACTTTACTTGGCACAACAATGCAATAAAATAAAGATAAGGAGAGGTTTCTAAAGTAGTAACAACATTCAAGACTCAAATATAAAACAAAAGTGCAGAAGTAAAATAATGGGTTGTCTCCCATAAGCGCTTTTATTTAACGCCTTTCAGCTAGGCGCAGAAAGTGTGAATCAAGTATTATCAAGAGATGAAGCATCAACATCACAATTTTCACAATTTTTCACAATAGGTATCTTATATGCTCCATCATCCATAGTGGTACTAAGGGCTTTGTCAATTTTAGGCCTATAATAGTTTTTTGGCTTAGGCACCTTAGAGACATACATGAACTTTTGCTCCTTACCCACATAAGCTTTCTCCTTAAACTTAAGAGAAGAAAAAGTTGAACCCAAGGTTCCCATAGCTTCTTCAAGTTCACTAATCCTATGGGTTTGATTATCATGAGTAGCACAAGTTTCTAAAACGGCAATTCTCTCATTAATTCCTCTTAGAGATTTATCAAGTTTATCAGTGTTATCAAGTAATATTCCCAATTTAGTCTCAACACTTGGAAGATTTTTCTCTATGGCCTCCAACTTTTTCATGACATCTTCAAGAGAGATTTCAATTTTAGCTTCATTAACAGGTGGTATTCCAACTAGACTCTCAATAATGTAACTAGCTTCTAAAGCAGGAGTGCCTAGGAAATTATCTCCCGCAAGAGTATCAAGAACATACCTATTCCAGCTAGAGATACCAACATAAAAGTTCCTAAGTAGGATAATAGTGGAGTGTTTCTTAGTGCACCTATGATGAGCATCACTAATTCTATACCAAGCATCTTTAAAACATTCTCCCCCTTGTTGGTTAAACGAACGAACTTCAACTTCAGGATTACTCATTTTTAGCAATAGTAAATAAAGCAAACTAAATAAACTAGAGTAAATGCAAGTAACTAATTTTTTGTGTTTTTGATATAAAGAACGCAAACAAGACAGTAAATAAAGTAAATGCAAGTAACTAATTTTTTGTATTTTTGATATAGAGAAAGCAAACAAAGCAGTAAATAAAGTAAAGTAAAGCAAGAAAAAAACAAAGTAAAGAGATTGGATGTGGGAGAGTCCCCTTGCAGCGTGTCTTGATCTCCCCGGCAACGGCGCCAGAAATTTAGCTTTATAACGGGTGAAGCACACGTCCGTTGGGAACCCCAAGAGGAAGGTGTGATGCGTACAGCAGCAAGTTTTCCCTCAGTAAGAAACCAAGGTTATCGAACCAGTAGGAGATGAAGGCCACGTGAAGGTTGTTGGTGAAGGAGTGTAGTGCGGCGCAACACCAGGGATTCCGGCGCCAACGTGGAACCTGCACAACACAATCAAAATACTTTGCCCCAACTTAACAGTGAGGTTGCCAATCTCATCGGCTTGCTGTAAACAAAGGATTAAACGTATGGTGTGGAGAATGATGTTTGCTTGTGAAGAACAACACAGAACAGAGATTGCAGTTGATTGTATTTCATATGTAAAACAATGGACCGGGGTCCACAGTTCACTAGTGATGTCTCTCCAATAAGATAAATAGCATGTTGGGTGAAGAAATTACAGTTGGGCAATTGACAAATAGAGAGGGCATAACAATGCACATACATATCATGATGACTAATATGAGATTTACTTAGGGCATTACGACAAAGTACATAGACCGCTATCCAGCATGCATCTATGCCTAAAAGTCCACCTTCGGGTTAGCATCCGCACCCCTTCCAGTATTAAGTTGCAGACAACAGACAATTGCATTAAGTATGGTGCATAATGTAATCAACACAAATATCCTTAGACAAAACATTGATGTTTTATCCCTAGTGCCAGATTCAATGGAGGCATGAACCCACTATCGAGCATAAATACTCCCTCTTGGAGTCACAAGTATCAACATGGACAGAGCCGCTACTAGCAACGGAGAGCATGCAAGATCATAAACAACACATATATGATAGATTGATAATCAACTTGACATAGTATTCCATATTCATCGGATCCCAACAAACACAACATGTAGCATTACAAATAGATGATCTTGATCATGATAGGCAGCTCACAAGATCTAAACATGATAGCACAAGAGGAGAAGACAACCATCTAGCTACTGCTATGGACCCATAGTCCAAGGATGAACTACTCACACATCGATCCGGAGGCGATCATGGTGATGTAGAGTCCTCCGGGTGATGACTCCCCTCTCCGGCAGGGTGCCGGAGGCGATCTCCTGAATCCCCTGAGATGGGATTGGCGGCGGCGGCGTCTTTGGAACTTTTTCCGTATCGTGGCTCTCGGTAATAGGATTTTCACGACGGAGAGTTTAAGTATGCGGAAGGGCAGAGTCGGAGGAGGCACGGGGGCCCCACACCATAGGCCGGCGCGGGCCCCCTCCTTGGTCGTGCCGCCCTATGGTTAGGGCGCCTCGTGGCCCCACTTCGTATCCTCTTCGGTCTTCTGGAAGCTCCGTGGAAAAATAAGACCCTGGGCGTTCGTTTCGTCCAATTCCGAGAATATTTCCTGCGTAGGATTTCTGAAACCAAAAACAGCGCAAAACAGGAACTGGCGCTTCGGCATCTCGTTAGTGCCGGAAAATGCATAATAATGATGTAATGTGTGTATAAAACATGTGAGTATTGTCATAAAACTAGCATGGAACATAAGAAATTATAGATACATTTAAGACGTATCACCTTGCGTGCATCCTCTTCCAGCCATAGCCATGCGCCGTGGCCGCAAGCGCCGCCTGACATGAATGATCGACAACGCCTCCCCCGGGCAACCCGCACTTGGGGTTAAGATGATACAGCTGTCTTTGACTACGGACGTGAGATGGGAGTCTGGAAGAAGATCTAGGATAGAAAATTCCGTACCTTTCTCTACGTTCCTTTTGCTGTTGATGGTCTCTAGGTTCTTGTCGGTGGTGAGGAGCTGCCTTCTCCAGTATCATCGAAGCCGATGCCCCCTTCGAGTGACGAGCGCTCTTGCGCACCGCAGACGCCGGTGTGGGTGTCGCCTTCCGTGCGTACGGGGCGCCTCCCTCTGCAAGTCATGTGGCTCTAGCTCCTGCCGCACTCCCCTGGTCGCCGCATTCTCCTCCGCACCCTCCATCACCACCTCCTCTTCTCCTACCCCAGCCTTGCCCTCCCTCCTCGCCATCTTGGTCGGCGGGCCCAAGGGGGTGGGGCTGTCCACCGACCACGACGAAATCGGGTCCGTCACCGTGGAGATGGAGGACCCGTCAAGGCCCGCCCGGCCAACCTCACCGCCGACCACCGTCAGCTGCAGCTTCCCTGTTTCGCGGTCCTCAGGCGAGGAGAGGGAGGAGGGAATCGCGGCGCTTTTCAGGTTTGACCCATACTGGTCAAAGGTAGGCTCGCCAGCCACTATCCCCTTCCCAAGCGGAGGTGCCGACACGGAGCTATGCCCACCCACAACCACTCCCTTGGTGCCCTTCCCACTGGTCGTCGTCGTCGTTGTTCCCTTCTCTGTTTACTTCTCCTTCGCATTGTCACTGTTCTTCCTCCGCCGTCCATGCTTGTTCCACTCACTGTCCGTGGAGAAGTCATTCGAATCATAGTCCTCGTCTTCCAGACGTGTGGGAGGCGGATGCGGGCCCCTAACCCCCATGCTCTCCCACGTGGCGGTGTTTCGGCTTGCACACACCCACGGTGAACCCCTCGTCATTCACAAACACTTGCACCGTCCCCTTAATCCTTTCTGGATAGCGGCAATGGAACCTCATCCTCACCGGTTCCCTGTCCCTCTTCATCAGCGACAAGTCATCCCCATCAATCGGTCTTCCCACCATCACGAAAGTGGCCATGAGCCTCTCCTTGGTCATCAGATCCTCCGGGACGCCCGTCAGCCGCACCCAGGTCGACCGGAGCAGCACACTCGAGCTCGGCCTTGGGGACAAGAACGCCTCCCGGATCGTGCTGTCCGGCTAGCCTCTCGTTGATCTAGCTAGAAGGGTGCGCCCGGCACGCGCCTAGCTAGGATTTCATCACTCGATTCGATGCTTCCAATGTTTGACCAAGGTTCCTTGCGTCTGAATAACCCGCATATATGACGTTGAAACCGAAATGCAGTGGAAAGACGTTGAAACCGAAATTTATCCCGTAGGTGTATCTTCCTGTAATCTTGTGTGCATGCGGAAGACACTAGCTAGAGATGATCAGATTTCAGGTATGGTACGTGAACATTAGGTTTTTGGTCTCGGCCATGAATTCATTGCGAGCTGCAACAAAAACATGTGTGTGTGTTTTCATCACGGATCAAAACCATATAACCTACGTGTTGAGGGTCATAATGATGATGATGATGATTCAAAGGAGAAATCCGGAAAGATCGGTGTGCGTACGTGTTGTTTGTCAGTTGTGACAGTAATAATCCAGAGTGTGAGAGAGAAGCAATTAATTGGCCGGCTGTTGCTGCGAAAACTTAGTAGTACAAGTGCTGTGAACAAGATATGTAGATATGTCTGTCGCGCGCGGACGGGCGTAGCGAAAGAGAAGCAAGCCATTTCTGGCAAGTGATACGTACCGCTGCATGTTGCCCTACCCACGCCAAAGTAACACGTGGCCACACCTGCCATGCACGCATGTGAAGGGAGTAGTACGTACGTACCTGCATTGCGAGAACCGGTAGTGCTACGTGTTGAGATGGAGGCTGCCCTGCCGTCGTGCCATGTCCTCTCCACGAGCATGTACGTTGCCAGTTGGAGTAGTGGACTACGGCCTAGCTAGCTCGTGCCTGCCCCACTACATGTTATTACTTGCTTACTTGCTTGGTCCATATGTGCATCCATGTTACGTCCACGTCCTTGCCAGAAACGAAAAGCGCTGCGTCCACGTGTACCTACTTGCATTTTTCGGTTAGGAAAAGATGTCGACTTGTCAATTGTCATGCAACGCAACGATTATCTTAACGTCCACGGGAGGTCCCTCCCGTCGAATTCCCTCGCTTTTGTGCTCTACGATTCGTGCACCGAGTTTCGGTCCGTTTCAAGCATTTTTCTTTACCATCAATACCACATACATTCATAGTAACAAATAATACATGGTAGAGATACATGAACTGACTTCAACGATTACAAAATAAAGTCTAAAAGATAGTAACAAATCTTGAGGTCTTCAAATTCTTTCTTCTTCCCGAACACAATCTTGTACTCTTCAGAAGGCATCCAAAGATAGATAACGAATCATAGACCTGTAGATACAGACAAAAATTCTCCCATAATTTTTTGAGCCGCAATGCCAAGATTGCGTGCACGCACGCAACCATTAAAGCAGTCATTCAACATCGGCAAAAGTACCAACACCAGTATGTTATGGAATAAAAACTGACTACCTTTGTCATCGTTGATGGAGAGCCGAGGGTACGAATCACCATTGTCGAAGACGTAGCAGCCGGGACAAAAACTGCGAGGATAATCCTCCTCGCGGCAACAACGACAAAAGATCCAAAATCGATCTAGCGAAGCAAGATCTGAAGGTCCAAACCTAAAAAATTGTGTTTGTTCAAAACCTGTTATCACCAGATTTTAGACAAATCCAGAGGTGGGCCGGGCTTGGAAGATTACATGTGGAAGATTTCTAAAGCGGCCTGGCACGAAGGGTTTTGGGCTGAATTGCCCGTGTATCTTTATTTAGTAGTTTATTATTTTAGATAAGAGATAGAATCTTACTCGTGCACGGTTTAGTGCACGCCTCATTAGAAAGTCCCCTGGACTATAAATATGTACCTAGGGTTTATGGAATAAACAACAACTCACGTTCAACCCCAAAAACAAACCAATCTCGGCGCATCGCCAACTCCTTCGTCTCGAGGGTTTCTATCGGGTAAGCGACATGCTGCCTAGATCGCATCTTGCGATCTAGGCAGCACAAGCCCCACGTTGTTCATGCGTTGCTCGTATCGAAGCGCTTTTGATGGCGAGCAACGTAGTTATCATTAGATGTGTTAGGGTTAGCATTGTTCTTCGTTTAAGCATGCTTACGTAGTGCAACCCTTGCATATCTAGCCGTCCTCACGCCTATCTCAGGTGTGGGGGCGGCACCCCGCTTGATCATTATTTAGTAGATCTGATCCGTTACGATTGCTCCTTGTTCTACAAGGATTAGTTTAATATCTGCAATAGTTTGGCCTTACAAAGGGGGGAGGATCCCGTGGCACGTAGGGTGGCGTTCGCAAGTCCTAAACGGGATGTTCCTAGGATCAACTTCATGTTGGTTTTACGGCCTTGTTTAGGATCGGCTTACGAGCACCGTGCGTGGCCATCCGGCCCAACCTCGGAGTAGGATGATCCGATTATGTGGTGAAAACCCTAAATCGTCGTAGATCTCATTAGCTTCATCTTGATCAAGCAGGATCACCAAGTATTCGTACACCCCGTACGGATCATGGGTGGATCGGCTCTTTGAGCCGATTCACGAGATAACTCGAGAGCCGATCGAGGCTCGTATTTAACGTTTACATGTATGCCCCTGCAGGAAACTAAGCGAGGCAATCTCATCACCTTCCCGACCAGGTATAGGTCAGGTGGCACGCCCTTGCACTTCGCAACGCCGCGTGTGACCAGAAGAGCATTGCGGGCCGTCGCTCGGAGGGGTCTCAGCCAGCCGCAGCTCTAGGCTCCCCCCGGCTCTACAGTGTTGACAAGGCCGTGATACGTCTCCAACGTATCGATAATTTCTTGTGTTCCATGCCACATTATTGATGTTATCTACATGTTTTATGCACACTTTATGTCATATTCGTGCATTTTCTGGAACTAACCTATTAACAAGATGCCGAAGTGCCGCTTGTTGTTTTCTGCTGTTTTTGGTTTCGAAATCCTAGTAAAGAAATATTCTCGGAATTGGACGAAATAAAAGCCCAGAGGCCTATTTTCTCACGAAGCTTCCGGAAGTCCGAAGGAGAGACGAAGAGGGGCCACGGGGGCGCCAAACCCTAGGGCGGCGCGGCCCCCCTTGGCCGCGCCGGCTCTGTGGTGTGGGCCCCCGTGCCGCCTCTTGACCTGCCCTTCCGCCTACAAATAGCCTCCGTGACGAAACCCCCGGTACCGAGAGCCACGATACGGAAAACATTGCGAGACGCCGTCGCCGCCGATCCCATCTCGGGGATCCTGGAGATCGCCTCCGGCACCCTGCCGGAGAGGGGATTCATCTCCCGGAGGACTCTACACCGCCATGGTCGCCTCCGGAGTGATGAGTGAGTAGTCTACCCCTGGACTATGGGTCCATAGCAGTAGCTAGATGGTTGTCTTCTCCCCATTGTGCTATCATTGTCGGATCTTGTGAGCTGCCTATCATGATCAAGATCATCTATATGTAATTCTATATGTTGCGTTTGTTGGGATCCGATGAATAGAGAATACTTGTTATGTTGATTATCAAAGTTATGCTTATGTGTTGTTTATGATCTTGCATGCTCTCCGTTATTAGTAGATGCTCTGGCCAAGTAAATGCTTTTAACTCCAAGAGGGAGTACTTATGCTCGATAGTGGGTTCATGCCTGCATTGACACCTGGGGGAGTGACAGAAACCCCTAAGGTTGTGTTGTGCTGTTGCCACTAGGGATAAAACATTGGCGCTATGTCCGAGGATGTAGTTGTTGATTACATTACGCACCATACTTAATGCAATTGTCTGTTGTTTTGCAACTTAATACTGGAGGGGGTTCGGATGATAACCTGAAGGTGGACTTTTTAGGCATAGATGCGGTTGGATGGCGGTCTATGTACTTTGTCGTAATGCCCAATTAAATCTCACTATACTCATCATGATATGTATGTGCATTGTCATGCTCTCTTTATTTGTCAATTGCCCAACCGTAATTTGTTCACCCAACATGCTGTTCGTCTTATGGGAGAGACACCTCTAGTGAACTGTGGACCCCGGTCCAATTCTCTTTACTGAAATACAATCTACTGCAATACTTGTTTTACTGTTTTCTCTGCAAACAATCATCTTCCACACAATACGGTTAATCCTTTGTTACAGCAAGCCGGTGAGATTGACAACCTCACTGTTTCGTTGGGGCAAAGTAGCTTGGTTGTGTTGTGCAGGTTCCACGTTGGCGCCGGAATCTCTGGTGTTGCGCCGCACTACATCCCGCCGCCATCAACCTTCAACGTGCTTCTTGGCTCCTCCTGGTTCAATAAACCTTGGTTTCTTTCTGAGGGAAAACTTGCTGCTGTGCGCATCATACCTTCCTCTTGGGGTTGCCCAACGAACGTGTGAAATACACGCCATCAAGCTCTTTTTCTCGGCGCCGTTGTCGGGGAGATCAAGACACGCTGCAAGGGGAGTCTCCACTTCTCAATCTCTTTACTTTGTTTTTGTCTTGCTTTATTTTATTTACTACTTTGTTTGCTGCACTAAATCAAAATACAAAAAAATTAGTTGCTAGTTTTACTTTATTTGCTATCTTGTTTGCTATATCGAAAACACAAAAAAAATTAGTTTACTTGCATTTACTTTATCTAGTTTGCTTTATTTACTATTGCTAAAATGGCCAACGCTGAAAATACTAAGTTGTGTGACTTCACAACCACAAATAATAATGATTTCTTATGCACACCTATTGCTCCACCTGCTACTACAGCAGAATTCTTTGAAATTAAACTTGCTTTACTGAATCTTGTCATGAACCATCAATTTTCTGGTGTTAGTTCTGATGATGCTGCTGCCCATCTCAATAATTTTGTTGAACTATGTGAAATGCAAAAATATAAAGATGTAGATGGTGATATTATTAAACTAAAATTGTTCCCTTTCTCATTAAGAGGAAGAGCTAAAGATTGGTTGCTATCTCTCGCCTAAGAATAGTATTGATTCATGGACTAAATGCAAGGATGCTTTTATTGGTAGATATTATCCCCCTGCTAAAATTATATCTTTGAGGAGTAGCATAATGAATTTTAAACAATTAGATACTGAACATGTTGCTCAAGCTTGGGAAAGAATGAAATCTCCGGTTAAAAATTGCCCAACCCATGGATCGACTACTTGGATGATCATCCAAACCTTCTATGCAGGACTAAATTTTTCTTCGCGGAATTTATTGGATTCAGCTGCTGGAGGTACCTTTATGTCCATCACATTGGGGGCGGCTACAAAACTTCTTGATGATATGATGATAAATTACTCTGAATGGCACACGGAAAGAGCCCCACAAGGTAAGAAGGTAAATTCTGTCGAAGAATCCTCCTCCTTGAGTGATAAAATTGATGCTATTATGTCTATGCTTGCGAATGATAGGACTAATGTTGATCCTAATAATGTTCCGTTAGCTTCATTGGTTGCACAAGAAGAACATGTTGATGTAAACTTCATTAAAAATAATAATTTCAACAACAATGCTTATCGGAACAATTCTAGTAATAACTATAGGCCATATCCTTATAATAATGGCAACGGCTATGGTAATTCTTATGGAAATTCTTACAACAATAATAGGAATTCACCCCCTGGACTTGAAGCCATGCTTAAAGAATTTATTAGTACACAAACTGCCTTTAACAAATCTGTTGAGGAAAAGCTCAATAAAATTGATATTCTTGTTTCTAGAGTTGATAGTCTTGCCTCTGATGTTGATCTTTTGAAATCGAAAGTTATGCCTAATAGGGATATTGAAAATAAAATTGTTACTACAGCAAATGCCATTCAAGTTAGAATTAATGAGAATATAAGATTAATGGCTGAACTGCGTGCTAGGTGGGATAGAGAAGAAAATGAAAAACTAGCTAAAGAGAAGAATATAGCTAAAGTTTGGACTATTACCACCATTAGTAATGATAATGCTACACATGTTGCTGCACCTCCTACTCATACTAATAAAAGAATTGGTGTTAGCAATGTTTCCACTTCTAATGCAAAGCGCGAAAAACTGCCTGAAACTGCTAAAACTGCTGAAACTGCCTGCGATAAAGCTGCTGAAATTTTTTCCAACATTGGGGATGATGATCCCATTGCTTTAGATTATAATGGTTTGAATTTTGATGATTGCCACATCTCTGAAGTTATAAAGTTCTTGCAAAAACTTGCTAAAAGTCCTAATGCTAGTGCTATAAATTTGGCTTTCACGCATCATATTACGAATGCTCTCATAAAAGCTAGAGAAGAGAAACTAGAGCGCGAAGCCTCTATTCCTAAAAAGCTAGAAGATGGTTGGGAGCCCATCATTAAGATGAAGGTTAAAGATTTTGATTGTAATGCTTTATGTGATCTTGGTGCAAGTATTTTCGTTATGCCAAAGAAAATTTATAATATGCTTGACTTGCCACCGCTGAAAAATTGTTATTTGGATGTTAATCTTGCTGATCATTCTACAAAGAAACCTTTGGGTAAAGTTGATAATGTTCGCATTACCGTTAACAATAATCTTGTTCCCGTTGATTTTGTTGTCTTGGATATTGAATGCAATGCATCTTGTCCAATTATATTGGGAAGACCTTTTCTTCGAACTGTTGGTGCTATTATTGATATGAAGGAAGGGAATATAAAATATCAATTTCCTCTCAAGAAAGGTATGGAACACTTCCCTAGAAAGAGAATGAAGGTACCTTATGATTCTATCATTAGAACAAATTATGATGTTGATGCTTCATCTCTCGATGTTACTTGATACACACTTTCTGCGCCTAGCTGAAAGGCGTTAAAGAAAAGCGCTTATGGGAGACAACCCATGTTTTTACCTACAGTACTTTGTTTTTATTTTGTGTCTTGGAAGTTGTTTACTACTGTAGCAACCTCTCCTTATCTTAGTTTTGAGTTTTGTTGTGCCAAGTTAAGCCGTTGATAGAAAAGTAAGTACTAGATTTGGATTACTGCGCAGTTCCAGATTTCTTTGCTGTCACGAATCTGAGCCCACTGCCCTGCAGGAAGCTCAGAAAATTATGCCAATTTACGTGCATGATCCTCAGATATGTACGCAACTTTCATTCAATTTGAGCATTTTCATTTGAGCAAGTCTGGTGCCATTTTAAAATTCGTCAATACGAACTGTTCTGTTTTGACAGATTCTGCCTTTTATTTCGCATTGCCTCTTTCGCTATGTTGGATGAATTTCTTTGATCCACTAATGTCCAGTAGCATTATGCAATGTCCAGAAGTGTTAAGAATGAGTGTGTCACCTCTGAATATGTCAATTTATATTGTGCACTAACCCTCTAATGAGTTGTTTCGAGTTTGGTGTGGAGGAAGTTTTCAAGGATCAAGAGAGGAGTATGATGCAACATGATCAAGGAGAGTGAAAGCTCTAAGCTTGGGGATGCACCCGGCGGTTCACCCCTGCATATATCAAGAAGACTCAAGCGTCTAAGCTTGGGGATGCCCAAGGCATCCCCTTCTTCATCAACAAATTATCGAGTTCCTCCCCCGAAACTACATTTTTATTCGGCCACATCTTATGTGCTTTTTCTTGGAGCGTCGTTTTGTTTTTGTTTTTGTTTTGTTTGAATAAAATGGATCCTAGCATTCACTTTATGGGAGAGATACACACTCCGCTGTAGCTTATGGACAAATATGTCCTTGGTTTCTACTCATAGTATTCATGGCGAAGTTTCTCCTTCGTTAAATTGTTATATGGTTGGAATTGGAAAATGATACATGTAGTAATTGCTATAAATGTTTTGGGTAATGTGATACTTGGCAATTGTTGTGCTCATGTTTAAGCTCTTGCATCATATGCTTTGCACCCATTAATGAAGAAATACATAGAGCATGCTAAAATTTGGTTTGCATATTTGGTTTCTCTAAGGTCTAGATAATTTCTAGTTTTGAGTTTGAACAACAAGGAAGACGGTATAGAGTGTTATAATGCTTTCAATATGTCTTTTATGTGAGTTTTGCTGTACTAGTTCATCCTTGTGTTTGCCTCAAACAACCTTGCTAGCCTAAACCTTGTATCGAGAGGGAATACTTCTCATGCATCCAAAATACTTGAGCCAACCACTATGCCATTTGTGTCCACCATACCTACCTATACTACATGGTATTTTCCCGCCATTCCAAAGTAAATTGCTTGAGTGCTACCTTTAAAATTCCATCATTCACTTTTGCAATATATAGCTCATGGGACAAATAGCTTAAAAACTATTGTGGTATTGAATAGGTAATTATGCACTTTATCTCTTATTAAGTTGCTTGTTGTGCGATAACCATGTTTACTGGGGAACGCCATCAACTCATTGTTGAATTTCATGTGAGTTGCTATGCATGTTCGTCTTGTCTGAAGTAAGGGCGATCTACACCGAGTTGAATGGTTTGAGCATGCATATTGTGAGAGAAGAACATTGGGCCGCTAACTAAAGCCATGTTCCATGGTGGAAGTTTCAGTTTTGGACAAACATCCTCAAATCTCTAATGAGAAAAGAATTAATTGTTGTTGAATGCTTAAAGCATTAAAAGAGGAGTCCATTATCTCGTTGTCTATGTTGTCCCGGTATGGATGTCTAAGTTGAGAATAATCAAAAGCGAGAAATCCAAATGCGAGCTTTCTCCTTAGACCTTTGTACAGAGCGGCATAGAGGTACCCCTTTGTGATTCTTGGTTAAAGCATATGTATTGCGGTGATAATCCAGGTAGTCCAAGCTAATTAGGACAAGGTGCGAGCACTATTAGTACACTATGCATGAGGCTTGCAACTTATAAGATATAATTTACATGATGCATATGCTTTATTACTACCGTTGACAAAATTGTTTCATGTTTTCAAAATCAAAGCTCTAGCACAAATATAGCAATCGATGCTTTTCCTCTATGAGGACCATTCTTTTACTTTTATGTTGAGTCAGTTCACCTATTTCTCTCCACCTCAAGAAGCAAACACTTGTGTGAACTCGTGCATTGATTCTTACATACTTGCTTATTGCACTTATTATATTACTCTATGTTGACAATATCCATGAGATATACATGTTACAAGTTGAAAGCAACCGCTGAAACTTAATCTTCTTTTGTGTTGCTTCAATACCTTTACTTTGAATTATTGCTTTATGAGTTAACTCTTATGCAAGACTTATTGATGCTTGTCTTGAAGTGCTATTCATGAAAAGTCTTTGCTTTATGATTCACTTGTTTACTCATGACATACACATTGTTTTGATCGCTGCATTCTCTACATATGCTTTACAAATAGTATGATCAAGTTTATGATGGCATGTCACTCCAGAAATTATCTTTGTTATCGTTTTACCCGCTCGGGACGAGCGTAACTAAGCTTAGGGATGCTGATACGTCTCCAACGTATCGATAATTTCTTGTGTTCCATGCCACATTATTGATGTTATCTACATGTTTTATGCACACTTTATGTCATATTCGTGCATTTTCTGGAACTAACCTATTAACAAGATGCCGAAGTGCCGCTTGTCGTTTTCTCTTGTTTTTGGTTTCAGAAATCCTAGTAAAGAAATATTCTCGGAATTGGACGAAATAAAAGCCCGAGAGGCCTATTTTCTCACGAAGCTTCCGTGAAGTCCGAAGGAGAGACGAAGAGGGGCCACGGGGGCGCCAAACCCTAGGGCGGCGCGCGCCCCCTTGGCCGCGCCGGCCTGTGGTGTGGGCCCCCGTGCCGCCTCTTGACCTGCCCTTCCGCCTACAAATAGCCTCCGTGACGAAACCCCCGCATGCGAGAGCCACGATACGGAAAACATTACCGAGACGCCGTCGCCGCCGATCCCATCTCGGGGGATCCTGGAGATCGCCTCCGGCACCCCGTCGGAGAGGGGATTCATCTCTCGGAGGACTCTACACCGCCATGGTCGCCTCCGGAGTGATGAGTGAGTAGTCTACCCTCGGACTATGGGTCCATAGCAGTAGCTAGATGGTTGTCTTCTCCCCATTGTGCTATCATTGTCGGATCTTGTGAGCTGCCTATCATGATCAAGATCATCTATATGTAATTCTATATGTTGCGTTTGTTGGGATCCGATGAATAGAGAATACTTGTTATGTTGATTATCAAAGTTATGCTTATGTGTTGTTTATGATCTTGCATGCTCTCCGTTATTAGTAGATGCTCTGGCCAAGTAAATGCTTTTAACTCCAAGAGGGAGTACTTATGCTCGATAGTGGGTTCATGCCTGCATTGACACCTGGGGAGTGACAGAAACCCCTAAGGTTGTGTTGTGCTCGTTGCCACTAGGGATAAAACATTGGCGCTATGTCCGAGGATGTAGTTGTTGATTACATTACGCACCATACTTAATGCAATTGTCTCGTTGTTTTGCAACTTAATACCGGAGGGGTTCGGATGATAACCTCGAAGGTGGACTTTTTAGGCATAGATGCAGCTTGGATGGCGGTCTATGTACTTTGTCGTAATGCCCAATTAAATCTCACTATACTCATCATGATATGTATGTGCATTGTCATGCTCTCTTTATTTGTCAATTGCCCAATCGTAATTTGTTCACCCAACATGCTGTTTGTCTTATGGGAGAGACACCTCTAGTGAACTGTGGACCCCGGTCCAATTCTCTTTACTCGAAATACAATCTATCGCAATACTTGTTTTACTCGTTTTCTCTGCAAACAATCATCTTCCACACAATACGGTTAATCCTTTGTTACAGCAAGCCGGTGAGATTGACAACCTCACTCGTTTCGTTGGGGCAAAGTAGCTTGGTTGTGTTGTGCAGGTTCCACGTTGGCGCCGGAATCTCCGGTGTTGCGCCGCACTACATCCCGCCGCCATCAACCTTCAACGTGCTTCTTGGCTCCTCCCGGTTCGATAAACCTTGGTTTCTTTCTGAGGGAAAACTTGCTGCTGTGCGCATCATACCTTCCTCTTGGGGTTGCCCAACGAACGTGTGAAATACACGCCATCACCCCTCTGGCCCCCGGTGCACGGAGGAACACTTCATGCGGCTGCGGCGCGCGGTGAAGGAGCTTGACAACGCGTGGCACGATGCCACCAACAACGTGGTGGTAAGTTATACCAAACCCTTTGCAATTTTTCAATTCATGCCGGTTTCGTTCTCTCTGGATTATGTATATCTTCCCAGTCCCCGAGTTTCGTGTTGAGAGCGTAGCTCTTAGCGCGAAACTTAGGTAGAAAACTCAAAACCCAAGTATGAGGGATCCCCGAGTTTCGGGTTAAGATCATAGCTCTTAGCGAAACTTAGGTAGTAGAAACTTCAAAAACGCACAGCTAGCCCCGAGTTTTGGGTTAAGAACTTATCTCTTAGCGCGAAACTTAGGTAGAAACTCAAAAAACCGGCATAGCCAGTCCCCGAGTTTCGGGTTGAGAGCAAAGCTCTTAGCGCAAAACTGAGTTAAAAACACAGAGAAACCGGCTTCTTTTTTCTAACACTTTTTCTCGCACGAGCACCACCGATGTCCTCTGAGGCACCCCTTTGAGGAGCTACTGCGGGAGCACCGGGACCTTGGCCGAAGCGCACAGCGAAGTGCCAAGGTGAGTTTTCGGTGCCTCCGGCATCTTCTTACCGGAAGCTTTTATCTTCTAGTACTTATAATTTTTTGCTTAACAGCTATCCCGGAAGCTTCCATTGAAGCCCTCAAGGCTCAGCTCGCCGCCCTCCAAGGTACTCTTTCTTTTCCGGTTGACTTGTCTCTCTTCATTTTACCAGTTGTACTTTTGTTAACGTTTCCTTTCCGGGCTCTAGGTGAAAAAGAGCAGCTCATCCGGGAGCATCGCAAGGCTCTGGACGCCTAGGAGCTTTATTCCAAGGGGCTGAAGGACCAGCTGATCCAACTCGGGCTCCAGCACAATGAAGCGATGAAGGCTGCCAAAGCCGGCGCGCAGAGGCCAGGCTGAACGAAGCCCTGGAGGATGCCAACAACTCCACCGTGGCCGCGTGCGTAGCCGGGAGGAGGGAGCCAAGGCGCGGAAAGCAGCCGAGGATCGAGCCGCGCTCCTAGAGCGCCGAGCGGAAGGAGTATGACCAACCGGTCATGCAAACCGCGCGCTTGCCCTCGCAAGTTTCTCTTCTTACTCCCCCCGGTTTTTGCTTATAAGCTTATATTTTCCGGTAGTATGTCCTTATCTTTTCTGCCTCACAGGCTTTTTCCTGTGACCAAGAACGATGCATGGTAAGAAGGTGGCCGAG